>NW_026856709.1:0-112971 GCF_026571515.1 Ruditapes philippinarum
TGCCTTAATATTCTAAACTCTAGCTATATTTGGTTTTTTCAAAGAAGATTTTAAGTTTTTGTTATATACACATATAAGGAAAATCAATGACCCGCGAGCGGTGCCAATTTTGACCCAGGGCTTTTATTTGAAGTAAAATGGAGACACCTATTAGAAAATGTTTGATGCTAAATATTCTTAGCCATAGCTCTTTGAGTTTTTAAAAGAAGATTTTTAAGTTTTTACTATATGCATATGTAGGCAAAATCAAAGACCCCCCCGGGGCGGGGCCCAATTTTGACCCAGGGGTTTTATTTTGAACAAACTTGGTAGACACTTATTAGATACATGTTCCATGCTAAATAAATCTTAGTCTAACTCTTTTGGTTTTTAAAGAATATTTTTTAAGTTTTTTACTATGTGCATAATAGGCAAAATCAATGACCCCCTGGGGCGGGGCCAATTTTGACCCCAGGGCTTTTATTTGAACAAACTTGGTAGACACTATTAGAACATGTTTGATGCTCAATATCTTGCTATAGCCTTTGAGTTTTTTTTAAAAGACGTTTTTTTTAAGTTTTTACTAATGCATATGGGGAAAACAATGACCCCCCGGGGGGGCCCAATTTTTGCCCCCAGGGCTTTTTTTTGAACAAACTTGGTAGACCCCTTTAGAAAAATATTTCATGCTAAATATCTTAGTCTAGCTTTTGGGTTCTTTAAAAGAAGATTTTTAAAAGTTTTTACATATGCATATGGGGAAATCAATGAACCCCCGGGGCGGGGCCAATTTTGACCCCAGGGCTTTTTTTTTAACAAACTTGGTAGACACTCACTAGAAGATGTTTCATGCCAAATATCTAAGCTCTAGCTCTTATGGTTTTTAAAAAGAAGATATTTACAGTTTTTTCTTTCAGTTGCCATGGCAACCAGAGTTCTGCATGGAATTAAATTCTTTGAACAATTTTTAAAGGTGACCACCAAAGGAACATTCCTGTGAAGTTTGGATGAAATTGGCTTAGTGGTTTATGAGGAGATGTCATTTAAAGTAAAAGTTTACGGACGGACGACGGACAGACGACGGACGGACGGACGCCGGACGGACGCCGGACGAAAAGCGATCACAAAAGCTCACCCTGTCACTTTGTGACAGGTGAGCTAAAAATGCATCAAAAATACTAAACAGAAATACTATGCTGTTGTTTTTTTATGGTATAGAAAAGGCCAAGTTATATGAAAATTGAAGTGAGTTAAGACTTACGTCTAGATATTGTCATATTACACTCTCAGACTGAATATCTGAGTCCAAATGGGATTTGCTGAAGTTGTCTCTGAACTGTAGTGCAGTCTTTAACAAAATCACTTCTTTCAATCTTCCTTGGCCTTCTATCATTTGATATCTCAAATCATATTCTTCTAACCTGAGCAATTTGTCAATCATTTATAATAACATTAATAATCTAGATGTTATAGGCTAAAGTGAATTATATTAACATGATGATCATGCAGCCATTATATTAAAAGATAAATAAATGAATTTGTTAAAAGCAGATTACAACTATACATTCATGCTTATACTCACTAAAAAAGCAAAAAAAACAAATTTTTAAAAACTTGTTAAGCCCCCCCCCCCCCCAATTAAAAAGTACCTAGGACCCCGCTAAATAATCTTGCTGTAATTTTTCAACCAAATTTAATTGTACAAATTTAATAACTTTTACATGCAATTTTAAGGAAAACAATTATTTTTCCGAAAAAAAATTGCTTTATTAAAAAAAATTTGTAAAAATAAAAATTCAGACTAGAGCTATCAAAAAAGTGATTAATACCCTCAGAAAAGAAAGTGACTAGAAACAGAATACCATGTAAAAAAAATCAAAATAGAGTTTAGTGTGGGCAATTAAAGATATTGTGGTTCTTGTTTTTTTCATTTTTTTCACTGTGGGACCATTTTATGAAGTTTTATTAATAACTCTGAATATTAGTCCTGTAGATTAAATTCTTGAGCCTGCCTTTTCCCCTTCATTGAGCTTGACCATTGTATGCAGTTTCATTGAATTCCCCAAACAATAGTTTTTTTAAAGTTATGACCGGACAAGGAAAAGGAAAAAAAAGGGCAATAACTCTGCAAAAATACGAAGATGGAATTATGGTATTTTACACTGACTTCCTCTCTATGCTTTGACCATTTTAAAAAATGCCAAGTTTAGTTTTCAAGTTATGCACTGGGCAAAAAAGTAAACAAAGGGCAAAATAATTATGTAATTAGTCAAAATAGAGTTATGGTTCTTGTGCATTGCACTTCATCTCACTGTGCTTGAACATTGTATGAAGTTGCAATGATTTCCAACCATTTGTTTTCAAGTAATGCACTGAACAAAAAAAGTAACAAAGGGCAATAACTATGTAATAAAAAGATAGTTATGGTTGTTGAGTACTGCACTTCATTTTATTTCATTGTAAAAAGTTGCATTGAATTCCAACCAATAATTTTCAAGTTATGCTCTGGATAATAAAAAGTAATAAAGGGCAATAACTCTAAAATAAGTCAAGAGTTATTGTTCCTGTGCACTGCACTTTCTCTTAATATACCTGACCATTGTTCAAACTTTTATTGAATTCCATGTTATGCTCTACGACAAGGAAAAGTAACAAAGGGCACTCCATTAATTTTGAAGTCATGCTCAGGACCAGACAAGGAAAATGCAACGAAAAAGTAATTTAGGGCAATTACACTATATTACTTCAGTCTTCGCCTTAATTTTTTTTCAGCACTAGCCCAGCCGGGCTAGCAGCTTACAAAATTCACTAGCCCGAACACATTTTAACTAGCCCGAACCAAAATGGTATTTTTTGCATACATTTTGTACAGAATAAAACTCTTTCTATATGTTTTATATACCATTTAACATTATCAAAATATCAACAAATCAACTTTTCTTCCTTTCATTATTTAAATAAGAAGAGTTTAATCTACATATGAAAAGAAGATATTTTGATTTTTCTGCGGCATTGTCCACAGACACTGAAAAAAATTGTTTAAAAACTGAAAATACCCTTCTCCTCGTTGTTTAGTAACCCATGCCCGGTTTGAAAACAGGGCATTAAACAACATATTTATATTCCTTTTCGTATTCTAAAAATCATTTTTTTTAAATTTTTTTTTTTTTCTGGTGTTTCCCTTTTTGGTTTAGTCCCCTTCCCAAAATTACTAGAAAAAAAGACAATTTGTGAAGCTTTGAGATGATCCCCTTTTTAAAGGGAATAACAATAAAAATTTTTCAAAAACCCTTTTTAAAGTTAAATAGAGCTGCAAATAATTTTTGGGGCCCAAAGGGTTTGGTTTACCCGTAAAAATCTGGTTTAAAATGAAATTCTGGGGTTAAAATTTTAAAAAAAGGAATTTGCATTTTTTATCTTTCAAATTTTTTGCCTAAAAATTCAAAAAATTTCCCTTTTTTTTACATGACTTATAATAAAATTTTAAATAAAAGTTGAAAAAATTTACAAAACTTGCTAAAATTTTTAAAAGGCAGGTTTCAATGGGATTTGGGGTTTTGTTTGGGGGATACACAGAAAAAATTAATGAAAAGGGACTCATTTTTTTAGTTCCTGACATTTTTGGGTTTTTTAAAAATTGTTAAAACTTTCCCCTTTTTACAATCAGCTATTTTTCATTCATACTTATTTCACTTTTTTAACCCTGTTTTTTTGGTTTTAAATTTTTTTTTAAAATTAAAAATTAGGTTTAAAAGAAAAAAAAAATATAATAGTTTTTAAAATTTTTTATACAAAAAGTATTAGTTTTTTGGGAAATTGTCCTTAACTGTAAATTTGGTTTAGGGAAAATTATCAAATTTAAAAAAAATTTGGGGGATGGACAAGGGAAAATATGTTACCCCAATAACAAAAGGGCAGAAATTTAAACATTTTTTTTTTTTTGTAGCAAAAAAAAATTAAAAAATTTTATAAATTATAATGTCAAAACAAACTGAATTTTTGGGTAAAGTCCCCCGTGATTACTTTACCCAAAAATTTTCTTTTTCAGAAACCCCCAAGATTTCCCCCTTCCCTTTTTGTATTTTGGGAGGGTCACTTCCTTTTTACTTAAAAGCATTTGTTGACAATAGTACTTTTATTTTTTCCTTTCCAATTTAAATTATACAAGTTCAGAAAATTGAGGTCTTATTAAATTTTCTAAAAAGAATGAACGGATCCAGGGTTTTCCCATAAACCCCATATTTGTACCCTTTTTGGGGAAATCTGCTAAAACGGAAACCTTTATTCACCTGTTAAAACAAACCACGGTGGAAACAATCATTTTAAAATTTTCTTTTTTAATAAAGGAAAAGAGCAAAGGTAGGGGCCCCTTGGGGAAAACCACAGAACACTAGATTTTTTTATTTATGTGCTGTTTTCACATTTTCCAGTCTCTATGTACTGCAATTTTCATAATAACCCCTTAAAAAAAAATTCGACAGGGTCTTGCCGGGCCCAAATCACCCTTGGCTTACAAAAACACTTCCCCCCCCAGCCCACTTCACCCTGGGCCCTTTTTTTTGCGGGACTTTTTTCCCCCCCCCCCCTCATTTTAAAAAATTGAGTGGGGTTAATTATTTTTTACACGGGGGAATTAGCTTTGAAAAAACCCGGGACATTTGCTTAGTTCTGTGAAAACATCTTTTACGCTACCGTAAAATTTTTTTTTTTGGAAAAATCCCTTTTTTAAATTTAAAATTTGGATACTAACTAAATGACGGGGTTTTTTCATGCCACAGGGAAATTTTAAAAATTTTTTTTCCGGGGGAGACATGAGAATTAGCATATATTTATCACATTTAAATTAAACCGCTTTAATTTTATTGTTTTCTTATTGGAGGGGAAAAAAAATGAGTACATGTCCCAAAAAATTAATGTTCGGAAAAAAAAAAAATTTAACTAGGTCCCAAATTTTTGCTCTGTCAATGTATTTAATACTTTTTTTTTTTTCACATATCACTTATAAATTATGAAATCATCCTTTTTATATTTCCAATTTTGGAGGGGAATTTTTGACAGAAATTTTTGGGGAATTTTTAAAAATAAAAAAAATTTTAATATTTCCCTGGTTTTTTTTTTTGGGGAATTTTAAATATTTTTTTAAGGGAAAAGCTGTTCTTTTTTAAAAAATAAAATTTAGATAATAGTTAAAAAAATACCACAAAAAATATTTTCAGGTTTTTGAAAAAAGGGGAAAAAAAAAACCCAAAAACCCAATTTGTTTTAAAAAATAAAAATTTTCCACATGTTTTTACTATTTTTTTTTTTTGAAGACTTTTTTCTTTTTTGAAGCCCACGGGTTTAAACCCTTATTTTCTTTCGGGCCAAAAACATTTCCCAAAATTTTTGAAATTTGTGACTTTTAAAAAAAAAATTTTTGGGGAAACTACTAACGCCGCACGGGTTTTTTTAGAAAATTTTTTTCCCCCAAAATAGAATCAGACAAAAATTAAGTTTGCATTAAAACCAAATAAAAACATCGGGTTTTCCCTTTCAAACAACGGGGGGAATTTTTTTTTGCTTTTGTCCTACTAGTAAAAACGGGAAAAAAATGGTTTTTAAAAAGAATTGAATTTAAATTTAAAAAAATTTTTACTAAAAATTTACACGTCCTGCAGGAGGGGCATTTTTGGGGAAAATTAACTTGTCCAAAAGTCTTTTTTACTCGTTTTAAAATCTTTATGAGGGGGCCCAAAGTGGATTTTAAAGCCTTGATTAATGCAAGGATTAAACCCCCTTTATTTCCCAAAAAAAATTTATACTACTTTGAAATTTTACATTTTTTTGAGATAAAAAAATCTTTTGACTTACTAGTGAAAAAAGTTTAAATTTGCTTTAATAATTGATATAAAAATAAAATTCGTTAGGGGGTTTCCCAAAACTCCCGGGTGGAAACTTTTTCTTTTTTTCATTTCAAGTTTTTTTTTGAGGGAAAAAAAAACTTAATCCTGACAAACAGTTATATATCCCCTTTTAAAACATTTTTGTTTTTTGATTTTTTTAAAAATCTGTTAAAAAAAATATTCATTTTTAAATTTTCATGAAAAGAAGTTTAAAAAAAAAAAAAAAAAAGAAATGGGGTTTTGGGGCCCAAAATTTTTTTAAGGAAGAAAAGTTTACTTAAATTTAAAAAATTAAGATAGGAAACAAAAATAAAAAACCAAACAAAAAACTCTTTTAAATTTAAATTTGTTCCTGACATGTCTAAGTTTTTCCACATTCAGAACAAAATTAAAAATTTTTTTTTTTGGAAATTCTGGTAACCTAAAAGCTATGTTCTTTCCCGTTTGGGGCTATTTTTCCCGAAAAAATTATTACTCCTTTTACAAAAAATTATTTTTGGGTAAAATTCAAAAATCGGGAAATTTGAACATTCAAATTTAAACCCATATATAGGGCCTTTTAAAAAAGGACTGTTTCGACTTTTTTAAAATACTTGAAATTAAAAAAGAAATTCCCCCTATATTTCCTTTAAAAGTCTATTTGTATAGGTTTAAATTTTTAGGAGCCCATTTGGGAAAATACGAAATAAAAAATTAAAATAATAAAAATTGAAAAAAAAGGGAAAATGAAAAAGAGCATTTTTATTTTAAATCAATTTTTCTTAATTTTTTTCAATGAAGTATGTAAAAAAATTTTAAAAAAACTATTGTATTGTTTTGGGGAAAAGTTTTTATTTCGGATTGTGAAAAAAAGGTTTGTTTGTTAGTTTTCCCCAAATTGGGGCTCATTTGGTTGTTTGCTGAGAACTGTAAAAACATAATTTACGGGGCCCTTTTAAGGTAAAAACATGTTGGGCCTTTTTTTCTGACTTTATATATATACCCAAATTTATTTGAGCTTTAACAAAAGAGAACAATAAAATTTCTTTCCCCAAAAACCAATAGAATATGGGGCCACCCCCCTTAAAATAAAAAAAGGGAAAAAACAATAAATGGTCCTTAACCCCTTTTTTGGGTTTCACACGGGAAAACTTTTTTCTTCAAGTAAAAACCATACAATTATATATGTTAAAAGGGTTTAAAAAAGGAAATTTTCATTTTATATATAAAAATTTGTTTAAAAAATCTTTGTATTTTTTAAAATTTTGGGACCAAAAAAGTTTCTCAAAGTATTTATTTGACATTAACTGCCCAAAATTTTATGGCATTTTTTTCTAACTTCTTTCCAGGGGGTTTTTTTGTCAGATTGATAAAATGTAAAAATTAAGGGGAACCCTTTTTGAGGATGCTTTTTTTTGAATGGAATCACGAGAGATTAAGTCTAAAATGTGTTTACTGTCAATTGACCAAAACCTTAAAAGAAAAACAAAATGCCACAATGTTTTTTCAATTCAGGGGCCCATTTTAAGGGGAAGAGGTACATGTTTAAATTTTGTATACATTTTTCCTTAAAAAATTTATTTTCTAAATTTTTGACATTTTTAAAGGGCCCCAAACACGGGGCCCTCAAAGTTTATTTAAAATTTAACCCTTTGGCATTTAGGGGCCAAATTGTAAAATTAATTTTTTTCAATATCTTTTCATTATCCCAATCTTTTGGGTTAATTTGGGAAAACAAAAGTCGATAGAAAAAAACATTTTAGCCGTGTCATGACAAAACCCCAAAAATAATGGGCATCCGCCCAGTCTGTTTCAGACCCCAAAACTGTTCGCTATCATTTTCTTTTACTTGAAATTAAGGGGTTTTGAAAACCCAAACAGAAATGGACCCTTTGTCAGCCCCAACCGGGCGGGACCCATGCTGGCGCAAACCCATTTATTTTGGGTTTTTTGTCTTTGACATGGCTCATTTGTACTTTGTAATTCATTTAAAATTGTATTTTGGGAAATTTTAATTTTTTCTTTCCCTTTTCCCTTCAAGGCTTTTTGAATTAAAAATAGTAAATTTTCATGTAGTAACCAAGTCAGAAAAAACCCAATTTCATCTATTTTAAACTTAGCGTATAAAAGTTTTCCAGAATCACTCACTTTTCCCAAATTTTTTTAGGGGATTTTTAAAAATTTTGTGTTACTAAGCAAAAAAAAAAGTTTTTAATTGGGGGTGACCATAGTAAAAGTAATGCCCCAAAAAACCACTTCCCTTTAAAAAATTTATATTTCTCATCATTAAAATTTTTTTAATCATAAAAATTAGGGGAATTTTTCTATGCAATTTTTTTTTGAATTTTTAAATTTGAATGAATTAACTTTTGCTTTGGGAAAGCCATTTTTCCCTTTTCTTACGAGAAAAAAAAAAAATTTGGGCCCCCTTCCCTTAAAAAAAAAAATGTCTTTTCCCCTAAAAACCCCACTATATTTTTTAATTGGGGACCAACTTTTTAGCATTTTGGGTTTTTTTTAACTTTTACATAGTCCCTTTATGAAAACACAAAAACATGCTTTTTTTTATTTTTAAAAAGAGGACTGTTTTGGGCAATTATCAATTTCTTTTTAATTTTTTTAATAGGGGGTTTTCTTTAATGTGGGGGAAAAGAAATTTCCAGCTAGTTTTAAAAAAAGGGGGGTGGTTTTACTCAAAAATTGCCCCGTTTGGGGAAATTTTTGACGAGGGGTTAAAGCTCGGGGCATTTGGTCGCGCATTTTTTGGTTTTAAAACCCTTTATAAATCGGGAGAAATTCAACAAAAAAGGATGCTAAAAAAAAGTTAACATAAAAAGGATGGAATATCTGGGTCAGCAAAAAAATTTTTTTCAAAATCTATTTCGGGGAAAACCAGAAAAATTGTTTGGGGCCCAGTTTTACAGTAATAGTAGGAGTTATGAGGGAAGATAGAATGCAGGATAACTTTTATTGACCCACCATTCTTTCACCAAGAAAAAAAAAATAAATTTAATTCCAATTTTTTTCAAGTGTTTAAACCCCCTTTTTTTAAAAAAATTTCCCAAGCTCAGAGTAAATTTTTCCCCAAAATAATTCTGTTTTAAAAAGTTTTTTATTTAGATTTTTATTTTGATTTGTCAAGTATTTTTAATTTTTTTAGGGTTTGGAAACCCAATTCCCTAAAATCAAAAAACTCGAGAAATTTCGGTCATTTGGGTATTCGGTTATTTGGGGGGTTTTCCCAAAAGGGATTTTTTTTAAATTTTTATCACACAATATAAAAACCCACCTTTCTGCTTGTTTCCCTTCATTTCTTTTTTAATTCATGGGAATTTGTAGCTATAAATAGGATTGAAAAAAAATACATATAAAAAATATAAGCAAAAAGAAAGTAAATTGACAGCATTTATTATTATCCCTTTAAAAATTTTCTTCCTAAAAAAACAGGATTATCTTAAAGCGAAAAAATATTTTTTCAACGGTTAAAAAATTTCTGTATTTTGTTAAAAAGGAAAAAAAATACGTACCAATTTTGAAAGGGCCCGGACTATTTTTTTGCTCCCCCCCAAAAAAATTTTGGGGAAACATATAGTCGCCGGGCCTTTTTTCCGGGGCCCTTTCCCTCCATTTCCCCTTTTTTTGTCCGGGGCTTTACTTTTTAAACAACAAAAAAGGTATTTTAAAAATTTAAACCTTTTTGGGAGGGATAGATCTCATTTTAAGTACGTGTTTCAAAGGACCAAAAAACCCCTTAAAAACCTTTTCCTTTTCCTTTAATTTTTTAAAAATTTTTTTCCCCTTTGTTTATTTTTTCACTTTTGAACTTTTTCCGGGGCAAAAACTTTAAAAATTAAAAAAGGGGATTTAAACATTGGGAAAATTTTAGGGAGATTTGATCTAATTGAAAGGTTTGGTGTGCAGTGCACAAAAACCGTTTAAATCTTTCCTTGTCTAATTTTTGAATTTATTCCCCTTTGTTTATTTTTTACACTTTGAACTTTTTTCCCGGGGCATAACCTAAAACTATAAGAGGTACCCAAAATTTTTAAATTTTAGGTTAGATAATTTTAATTTAGTAGGTGTGGGAGTGCCAAAAAACCGTAACTCTGCCCTTTCTTAAAATTTTTTAAATTAATTCCCCCCCTTTTTTTAAATTTTTCCCCCCTTTTTAAACCCTTTTTCCGGCAAACTTTTTAAAAGGGGATAAGAGGTATCAAAAATTAAAAATTTTTAGGTAGATAATCTCCCTTGGGCTTGGGGGCAGTGTTTCAAGGAAACCTAAACTCTGCCTTTGCCTAAATTTTTTAAAAATCCCCCCTTTTTTTTATTTTTCACTTTGAAATTTTTCCCGGGGCATAACCTTTAAACTTAAAAAAGGACAAAATGAAAATTTGTTTGGTAGATAAAATCTTTATTGACCCTTTGGGTTTTCAGTGCCCCAAGAAACCCTAAAAATCGCCTTGGCCCAATTTTTAATTTTCCCCCTTTCTTTTTTTTACACCCTTTTAAAATTTGTTTTCTAAAACTATTAAAAGGTTCAACATGAAACTTTGGTTTGGGAGATAGATTTTCATTGAGTTGGGGAAGCGTGCACAAAAACCCTTTAAATTTTCCCTTTCCTAATTTTTTAATTTATCCCCCTTTGGTTTTTTTTTTTTCACTTTGAACTTTGTCCGAGACTTAAAATCCCCAATGTTAAAAAAAGATTTTCAACATAAACTTTGTAGGTAGATAAATATCGTTGAGTAAAATTTGGCAGTGCCAAAAAGGGAAATGTAACACTGCGCCTACTTTTGGAAATTATTGCCCTTTTGGGTCATTTTTACACTTTTTAACTTTTTTTCCGGGGCCCCTTTTTCTAAAACAAATCTTAAGGGAAATTTTTTTACTCTGCCTTGCCCTTTTTTTGAAGTAATTGCCCTTTGTTTATTTATACTTTTTTCTTTTTGTACGAGAAAAATAAATTTAAAAAATATCAGAGATATCAACATGAAACCTTTTTAGGTGCTAGATATTTTAAATTTGGGTAGAACTGCAATGCTTAAAAGGGAACCCCAAAAAAAAAGCCCTTTGGGCTAAATTTTTTTAGTTATTAAACCCCAAATTTTATTTTTTCACTTTGGGAAAAATTTCCTTGGACATAACCCTTTATATTTTATCAGGCAAATTTATAGAAAGGATAGGGTCTAATTGAATAGAAGTGCCCGGGGAAAAAAAAAAACATAAATCCGCTTTGGGGTAATTTGGGGGGTTTTTTCCCTTTGTTCATTTTTTTTTTACTTTCCGTTCCAGGAAAACCCTTTTTCGGGGGAAACATCACCCGGTTTTAAAACCCGGGTTTTTGTTAATGTTGGTTTTTGATCTTAGCTGTGTATAACATAGGGATATGGAAAAGGCCCCAACCCCCAAAAAATAAAAAAGGGGTTTGGGTGGGGTTTGCACAAATTTTCTTTTTCATCTGTCAGTCATAAAATTTTTTTTTGACAGCTACATTTCTTTTTCTAAATTTCCTTTTTAAAAAGTGTAGTATAATTTAAAAACAATTTTTACTTCAAAGAAAAAGGTATATTATTTAAAGGGGGAAAATTATGTTGTAGTAGCTTTTCTGAGGCCATGCATTTTTTTACTTGCAAGCAGCCAATTTGGAAAATTGTTTTTTCTAGCTCGGCCCTTTTTGTCTCGCAAGATTCAATTTTCCCCCCCTGCCTTTATACAAAAAAAAGCCCTTTTAGAGAGCTACCCACAACATAATATTCTGTATATATATTTTTTTTTAACCCCGGTTTTTGGGGTATCCCCGAACCTTTTTTTTTTTTTTAAAACAAGTTTATTTTTTAAAATATAATTTTTTTGAATTTCATGCGCTTTTTAAAAAAGATTTTACTTATGTATATTTTGGCAGCAATTTCACATGTAGCCTTTCGAAAAAAAAAACCCCTTGAAACAAAAAAAAAAATTTTATAGGGGAAAAGGTTTATTTCCCGTTCTTTTATCATCAGTTTTTGGTTTTTTCTCACCTGAGCTTGTCAGGGGGGAGGGTTTTAAAGGAAACGGTTTAATGTCCGTTTGTCCGGTTTCCCCAAAATTTTTTTGTGAACCCTCTAAACGGCGCATTTTTGCCTCAATCATACAAAAAAATTGGGGCCCGGGGTGCTTATCTAGTTAAAAGGGATGGAGAGTTTTGAAAAATTGGGGTCATCTCGGGTGAAAACAGGTCACAAGAGCTAAAAAAAGAAAAACCCTTTTGAACAATGTAGAGGTTTACATTTTTTAAACCCCAATTTATCATTAAACTTTGGGCGGGGTGTTTGCCAGGTGATAGCTCGGGTTTAGTTCGAACATGGGGTCATTTTCTGATGAAAAATGGGCAAAGGAAACTATAAATAGGGGAAAAACCTTGTGAAAAACTTTTTTAGTGGTCACATTTTTTAAAAAACCCAAACAAAACATCAAACTTTGGGGGGAAAAGCTTGTCTTAGTCAATTGCTTGGTTGAGTTTGAAAAAATTTGGTCAAACTCTGTTGAAAAAACTAGGTTTTACAGGAGCCTAAAAATGGAAAAAAACCTTTGAAAAACTCCCATGGGACATTTTTTTACCCCAAAACAATTTATTCCCCCACTTTGTCAGGATTTTTTTATTTTTGGGTTTAAAAGCTCGGAATTTTTGGTTTTGGAAAAATTGGGTTTATTTTAGGATGTTTAAAAAACCCAGGGGACCCCCCGGGGGCTATAATAGAAAAAACCTTGTTAAACCCAAGGCAGTCACATTTTTCTTTCAAACCCTCTTTCAAAACCTTTGGGTTTGGAAAAAACCCCCTTTTTTAGTTTTTTTTCCCTTGGGGGAGTTTGAACAAAGGGTCATCTCCATTTTGAAAAGTAGGTCCCCCCGGACTAAAAATTTTGGGGAAAAAAATTTTGAATAACAATCTAGGGTTTCCCCATTTTGCATCCCCAAACATAAATCCAAAAATTGGTTTAAAATGTTGGGTCCCATGTGAATACTCGGATTGGGAAAAATAGGTACCGGGGGGGCTAAAAAAATAGAAAAACCCTTTTTAAAAAAAATCTAGGAGTCACCAAAATTTTTTCAACCAGCAAAATTTAATCAAACTTTTTTCAAATGTTTTCTAGTTGATTAAGTCGGATTGAGTTTTAACATGGGTCATCTTGGATTTAAAAAAGTTAAGGGCCCCCCTGGTTTGGGGGAGAAAAAAAGAGGGGGAAAAAATTTTAAACCCCTCTTTGGTACATTTTTGATTTTTCCCCAAACTTTATCAAACTTTGATTATAAATCTTGTTCTAGGGTTAAAAAGCCCCGGAGAAAGATTTTTGAATTTTGGGCACCCCGGGAAAAACAAATAAAAGGGGACAGGTGGATCTAAAAAATTTGGAAAAAAAACCTTTTAACACTCTTTGTTTGGTCACAAAATTTTGGGGCTCAATTTTTAGCAAACTTGGCCCAAAGTTAAAATTCCAGGGCAAATTTCTGGGAATAAAAAGAAATTGGGAAATTTTGGTATAAAAAACTTTTGGTCCAAAATAAAATTTTTTTGAAAAATTTTTTGTTAAACCAAATCAGTGGCTAAATTTGTGATCCAAATTATTTCCCGTTAAAATTTTCTAAAAGTTTGTTTTTAAAGATTTTAAGTCAAGATCCAACCCTGGGGTCCCTCTTTGGGTGAAAAACCCCAAGGTCACCCCCGCCCCAAAATTTTGGAAAAAGCCCTTGTTAAAAATTTACTGGTCACATTTTCCCACTCAATTAATTCCCCTCAAACTTTGGCAGGAAATTTCTTGTCTAGGGTTTAAAAATTTTGGGTTTGGATGGAGTTTTTTAAATTTGCATGGTGAAACTAGGTCACCGGAGCTTAAAAAAAAATTTAAAAACTTGTTTAACCCCCTTTTTGTTGCTTACTGTTTTTTTATCCAAAATATCCCGGAAATTTGGCTGGGCAGTTTGTTTTTTTATGATTTCTAGGTCAAGTTTGGAAAATGTTTTCACCTGAGTTAAAAAACCAAAGGTCGACTGCTCAAATAGGATTAAAACCCCTTTGTTTAAAACTTTAGTGTCACATTTTTGGGCTTTAAACCCGTCGTGAAAATTTGGGCCAAAAATTTGTCTAGGTAAATTTTTTGGTTTAGTTTGTTTTAAATCACGTGGAAACGATTTTAGGGGGTATCCCTGGCCCCCCTTGTTTTGTTAAAGGTTTTATTTAAAAAAAAATATTTTTTCCAAAATTATTTACCCGATTTTTTGTATGAAATTTTTGGGGTTAAAGTTAAAACACTTTATTTTTTTTTGTTTTTACATTTCAATTTCCAAATTTTAACATCTTTTAAAAAGTTTTTTCCCTGATATATTTCATAAATTTTTTATATATGGGGAAAACTATATGGGCTCAACCATGACTTGGTTTTGTTTTTAGCTCGACTATTTGAAAAATATGAGAAACATTGTTTGAAAAACCCCGGGGTCCGGTCTGCGTTTGGTTTTAAAATTTTTTTAAAATCCCAAAAATCTTTAATTTTTTTGCTTGGAAAATATTTCCCAAATTTAAACTTACAATAGTTATTTTTAGGGAAAAAATGTTACATCCCGATTGAAAAAATTGGATAAAATCTGCTTACAAATTAAAACTTTTTACATTGCATTAGGGGGCATAATTTTAATGTTTGGGTTTCTGACCCAAAATCCATAAATTTTTTCGAGAAATTTTTGGCTTATTTTTTCTTCCCCTTTTTCAATTAAATTTTTTTTGGTTTAAAATTTTTCTTTTAAAATGTTTATCTTTCCCTAACTACTGAAGGGTTTGTGCCTTTTTTGGGGCAAATTTTTTGCCCTTCATTGGGTTTTAATTTTAAAAAAAACAGTGATTTTTCTTAAAAACCCTCTTTAAACCCAAACCTTTTTACCTTTTTTGGTCCTTTTTTGATTCAAATTTGGGAAGCATTTTTATAAATCAATTTTAAACCCCCCCTTGTACAACTTTTTCGAATAGTCGAGGCCCCTTTTGTCCTCAGAAGTTTTTTGTGTTTGTAAATAATAAATGAACCCAAAAATTTGAAAGGGGTTATATTTTACAAAGGGATGCAAACAAATTTGTGTTTTTAGGGCAGCACCCAAAAACAAAATTTTATGTTAGTTTGACAAATAGAAGAAACCCTTGGGGTTAAATTTTAAAAAATTTTAAGTTCACCAAAAAGGGCCAAAAAATTTTTTAAAACCCCAAAATTTTTACCCGATAAAGCATTGGGGGAGGTCCTAGCTTTTTACTATGCTCGCAAAGAAAAGTTTAAAAATTTTTCCCCAATTTTTTTCAAAAACCAGGATGTCTTTTGGAAAACGAAAAAAATTTTTCTTTTAAGCCATAGGCAATCTTTTAAAAAATGGGGTGGGCCCCAAAACAGGGATCAAGTGTTTTCAAAAGTTTCCAAAAGCCATATGTTTAATGGACTTCCCGGGGAAAAATTTAGGTGAAGACCCCCAATTTCAGATGACTAGGATAAATTTTACTTATTTTTTATCGAATTTAAACGGTAAAAAAATTTTGACATCTTTCTTTGAAAGTAGGAAAAGGGGATCTGCTTGTAACAATAAGGGCCCCCTTTTTAAAAATCAAAAAAATGCCCCCCCCAGCAGTTTCTTTCAGCGCTTTGATTCATTTAAAGGGCCAAAAAAATTGCTATCTGGAACTCTTCATATTTCGGGGCATTTTCTTAATTTTTGGGTACGAAAAAAGCCCTCGACCCGCCGGGGTTTCCCGCTTTGGAAAAATTTACTCGACCCCCCCCGCAAAATTTTCTCGGAAAATCCGGGGGTCGGGCGAGTGGGTTAAAATCGAAAAACTGTTACTTAAGATAGGGGTTATGTTCTTGTGCCCCGCCTTTTCCCCTTTTTTTGGGGCTTGACCCCTTGTATTAAGTTTTTCAGAAATTTTAAAAAGTTTCCTTTTTTAAAATTTTTGCTCCGGGAAAAAGTTTTTCCCAAAAAATAAATTTTTAAAGGGAGGTCAAATTGAGAATTTGAAATTCCTCTTTGCACAAATATTGAAAAATGCTAAAAATCTAAGTTTTCAGTGTAATGTACCTGACAGCTTGCATGATCCAAAAAAAACATGATATCCCTCTAAAATTCTAGATACTTCATTCATTATTCATTGAAAAAAACTATAAAACAACTTCTTCAAACCCTTTTATAAAAAAAAAAAGGTTTAAAAATTTATACTAATGTCTTTGCAGGGATGTAAAACCCCCTTATAGTCAAAATTTGTTTTTCTCTTGTGCACCCGCAAAGAGGGTTTACTAAGGAAAAAATTTCACAAGATACTTAAAAAGGGGTAAAATATGTGATGAATAAAATAAGAGTAAAAAAAATTTTAAACCTGCTATGTCTTTTTTATCAAGGGTGGATTTAAAACCTTGCCTGATAAAATTATCTATTTTCCAGTTTATTACATCACATGATTGATGTCACATATTTAGCAGCAAAAGGGAAAAAAATGCATATAGTCCCAAATTTTTTCGGGGGAAAAAAAAGAATGAAACCATTTAATTATTCTAAAAACATGATAAAAAGCAGGATAAATTAAATACATGGTTGATGTCGGGATGGAGAAGGTTTATCCGGTTCGCTGCGAAAGTGAATCTTGGCTCGCTAAAGCTTGCCAAGATACACTTTCTCGCTCACCGGATAAACCTTCTCCATCCCGACATCAACCATGTATTTTCTATCTCTTTTTCTTTCTTTCCAAAAAATGCCAATTTTTTAGACAATTTGTTTAATATACAATCTCAAAATAAAAGCTTTGTAAAGCAGTCTGCACGCTCTAGTTTTCCTTAGTTTGAAATTATAAAAATATCTTTATCAGTTAATAACAAAAATCTTAACCTAATTCTGAAATAAAAGAGCATTAAAATATTGGCAACATTTTTATAGTCAAGATTTTTTGGTAGACAAAGACACTAAATAAAGGAACTCCATTGAGGTCCAAACGCCTAAAACGTCATAAATTAACTGGGTCACTTATAACAGGATTATTAGGAAAACTTCTCAGAAATAAATTGAAATTAGTATTTTTGTATTATAATTAGTCTAACTAGAGTGAAAACGCTTTTCATTTTTTGTTCTTTTATCAAAGTAAGAATAATCATTTTGAAACGAACAAAACAGAATGTTTTGCACACGAGTTATTTGTCTACTGTGACCTACATTAAATGGAACGTTAATCTCGAACTGTCATATCAAAAAATCTCAGTGGAGTCCCTTTAAGCTTGCATTTTGGTCATCAGAAATCTAGTACAGCCTTTAAGAAGAAAAATAAATGTTTTTAATGAGAAACAAGGCAAATTCAGGTCTGATTTGAAATAGTGTTTGCATCAGGCTGAAATAGACACAGACCCTGAATTTTCAATAAATCTCACTAAGGAATTCAAGTTTTTTCTACCATGGCATTGTCTTTATTTTGATATATGAAAATATTTTGACAATGATTTTAGTATTTTACTAATACAATTGATCTGCATATGAACAATTCATTAGTAAAGTTTCATTGGTGACCATCCAGACCAACTTTCCTTCAACCATGCAGCTATAAAACCACTCTAGGTAACACAATGGAATATTTGAATGAATTTGAACTGGGTAAGTTGTGGAAGATATAACTTGAAAATTGAGGAATAATAAGATTTACATAGTAAAATCAGAGCAGCATTGCATTAATGCTAATAATTAATAGCCAATAATCTAGCTAAAATCTTTAACATTGTCATGGATGCTGTTGTTATGATTTAATTCACAGTTAAAATATTTCCATTTTCAAATAATGTTTATGCAAGTGTTTATAAAAGCCTCACATCAATTCACTTACAAGATCAAATACAAATACAAGAATCTGCATGCATCAGGATTTCACATTTCAAACAAAGGAGGCTGCTTCAAAATCAATTGATCTTGCTGAAATAGCACAACTTTTCATTAATTTATTGTTATATTTGTGTTTAGCCATGCATTCTTACATTTTAGATTTTTGCTTAATTTCAGTAAAATTAAATTCTATATTTACATATTTTATACTTACATTCAAAGATGGCACACTCAGAGCACGTGCCCTTCGTAATTTGTCTCTTGGTTTTATCGGCTTTGCCGGGTAGTTCACAAGATACCCGTGCATTAAGTTAGCATTCTCTTAACAAACATTATCATTTTTCAAATTTAAACTCCTTAATTCTGAAACAGTTGTTGTTGGATTTTTATTTTCTATGTTCACACTATCACTTTTTCAGCAGTAAAACATTTCTACACATATAAATTTATTGTTTTCATATCAAATTTTTTTCATGTTACAAATTTTCTTCTAATAAATTCTTCCTATACCACTAAACTCCCATATTTCATATTATAATACAGTTTCTATCAAATTATTCTCAATATCTGAATAAAAGTAACAACAAATTTTAACAACAAAAACACATCAAACAGCGCCGTGATAACATTTCTATAAAACAGTGCTTTATATCCTTTATCTAATAGTTGTAATGTAATACAAAACAATAATTCAAAATTCTCTCAATGAATTTACAGCAATTCCAATACAGCAAGTTTTCCCTAGATTTCTCAGAATTATGAAGCTACCAAATCCTAGTGAACTACTGCAGTAATTTGAAATATGAATTCAGTTTCTTGGAGTCAGCACAAAAATTATTTCATAATTGGAAAAGCAAACTTATGTAAGACCTATAATATGTGTTTCCCAGCCTCTTTACTTATGTTTTATCTAGAAGTTCTAAAACCATGTACCATGGAAATTAACACAGCCTATCTATCCTAGCATTTCCTTGTTCTCACAAATTCTCACTAAAGGGTGGTCGATAAAATACTTTTTTTCTAAGTTTTTATAAATATTTTAAAAAATATAACCCATAATAAATATGAAAAAACTTTTCACAAAAAATCAAAAAAATTTGCACAAAAGAAACAAGAGCTTCAAGGGAGCAGTTACTCCCCCAGTAATTAAGTTTTTTACAAAGGCAAAGTAGATTATGAAATATGAAATTTATAGTAAATAACTAATTTAATTTTTAAACAATATTTTAGTTCTTAAAAAATTATAAAAAATAAAAAAAATAATATCAAAACCCCTTTAAAAAAGCATTTAATTTTAAAAAACTGGTTTTCTAAATTTTAAAAGGAATTTTTTAGCAAAAAAGTCCATTATCCCTTTTAATGGTATAAAAATAATATAATTTTATGATATTTACAATGGCTTCCCCAAAAACTAGGCATTTATACATGAAACTCCTTTTATCTAGAGTTTAATTTAACATTGGGCTTCTCATTTTTTTTAGTAAGGGGTTTATACAAAAAGTCCTCCCCCTATTCTGTTTCAGATAATTTATATGCAAAAGTTGACAAAAAATTGTTAAGTTCTTTGAGGAATCCATGGACACTACAAATTTGTTACCAGTACATGTAAAAAATTCTTCTTTGATCTTGCTGCTTAAAAGGTATACTAGTACTTCAAAAGAAGATATTAATGTTACTTTTTGTTGTCATTCAATGTAAACCTAGAAAAATGTAAATTCATAGAATATAGATTTATTCAAAGAACTTTAAATATTTGTTTGTGTTTGACTTAAGTAAGCATTTAGTGACATCCCGTATAACCTTTCTATGTAAACACACTTAAAATTGAAGTATTTTGTAAGTGCCACTGATATAAATTTTGATAAATGAAAAAAGTATGCATAAATTACATATTTTTAAGATAATGTAGAAATAGTAACAACTGTTTTATTATAAATGTATTATGAGTAGCTGATTGTAAACTACCATGAAATCATTATTGTTTTGTGTAGGACTAAAAAGCCAATAAATAATAGAATAATTCAGGCATAATCAGGAACTTTGATTCAATATTCAATAACCTTCCTTAACCTTGTGACTTCCTTATAAGGCTTAATACACTAATAGGATTTCAACCAACAGCACTGTGTGAGAGATACTTATCTTGTCAATGATGTCTAAGCAACTTCAACTATTTGCTAAGTCTCAATGCCAAAAGAAACAGACTTTTATAACTAATTAATACTTATAAAGTGGGAAAATTTTCAGGAAAATGTATTAAGTAATTGCAGAAAAATATCTGATGAAGAATTAAAACAGACTTTAAAGTTACAGAACCACTTGGTCAGTAATTATATACTTAAGTAGGTATCATGTGACATTGAAGGGGCACCAATGGGAACACCAGGTAGACATATATGGGTACCAAAATTAGATCACTGTATGACAAATAAGAACAATCCAGCCAAAAATAATCTTTTCATTATGTCTCCTTTTAATAAAATACTTGCTGACCAAAAACACAAATACCGGTAACAGCCAATTATTTCCATTCCTGCAATTTGCATTGCGCATTACATCAATACTCTGTTTTAATTTTCATCAATTTTAGACTAAAGCTTCTATTTAGATTGAAATCACTTGTTTAACCTATATGCTAAATAAATATTTTGATAAAGCTTTTTCTAAAACTTTTTGATACTTTATTACAACCAAAAACTTCAAAAAGTGGGTTGGAAATCCACTCTTACTGCACCTCGTCATAATTGTTTTCTGTCACTTTTTGTGCAAAAATAATAATCCTTCATTATTCAAACAGCAATTCCATTAATTTATATCTGGTCTCAGGTAGAAGCTTTTACATCACCACAAACAATTCTACAAATCTAAAATAACAAACTGAAATAAGCACATTTTGAAAATGAAAAGAAAAATGCTGCATTGTTATGTTTTGGGTGTTTTTTATAAAAAAAAATATTCTGCATTGATTGTGTAAACTTGCCTTTTAGCCAAAACGTTACTTACAAGGATTGCATTTTTGTCTGTTAGACACCAGATTTAATAGACTTTACTTGTATACCTGTCAGGGAAAAACATTATCCAGATCACCTATTATTTAATTAATGTCTATTTAATTTTCTGCGGTCTACAGTTCAAGACAAGTGTTACATTGTGATGTCATTGTTATCTCATAAAATAGCCAACTGTTCCAATAAAATTCATTATGCTGCATTATATTGAAACACTTTACAGACAAATCCGACTCCTAAATCGCTCATTAAATGTCTGCAGCAGGAAGTGACACTGTCTTTGAGTACCAACAATATGATGATTATTCTAAAGATAAACATGTTTCAAAAGCATGTGGCTGTCATTCAAAAAAAATAAAGATAAACCAGTCATGGATAAGGCAAAAGAGGTCTATACACTTATTACTATAAATAGTTACAAATTTTAAGCATGGTATGAAATGATTGCAAGTGTCACTGGCCAGTAACAAATGGCCTGTTGAACATCAGCAGGTGCAAGAACAGTCCACTGTACTGACAAATGTTTTCATGTTTTAACAATTTTTACAGGGTTATACATGTACAAGAATAATCCATCAGAACAAATTTTTTTTTCTTCCAAATATTAAGTTGTAAGATCAGCTATCATTGTGAAATTCAGATTGGTAATACACGTTATGTACTTGTAAAAATAAGGACAGGAATAATTGTGAACATAAGTGAGAAAACTGCAAACAAATGTATTTATTCAAAGTCAGTACCTTAAATAATACCACCTAAACTTGGTGAAATTATAACTCAGGAAAACACTGTGATTATAGTCTGTGGCGGATGTTTTCCCTAATCAGTAAATCTAGAGCAAGTAATGCTTTTGTGAGAACATTAGGAAGCTTTATTGGCAATAAGAACATAATTTTAGCCTCTGGTCTTTAACTCTCTCCAAAAATTCCTTTTCAGGACATAAATTCATAAAACCTTCCACTAATATTACATGTATAACTTTTTTTAACAATCTATGACAATAAGTAGAGTTATGATAATCATTTGAAACTATTCATTATTCCAACACAATGTGCAAACATGGAATAGGATATTAGGCACCAAACTTGAGGCATAATTACACTTTACATCTCCTATACAAGAAAATCAAATTATGACATTCTGTTATAATGTTTTATGACTACCTAAGCAAAGATCCCTGATTCTTAAATGACCAAGCAAGATCATGTGTCTAGACATTTTTTCATCCTCAGAACTTTCATTTATAACACAACAGTTTATCTTTTTTACTATATTTAACTTAGAGCTATCCATTTATCTATAACAGCTACTGGGTATGTAATTAAATGTAGTATGTTCAGCTTAAAAAATCTAATACTGGGCAATGAGAAGAACTCTTTATTTTATCAATCATTATTAAATATAGCAACAGTTAGATCATTGATTAACTAGAACAGTAATAATTCAAAGTATTACTTTATAGCAAGAATGAAAATATGTCCATCTAGAATTGCAACTTTTTGTAATGTAGGCATTAATAGAATTTAAAAACTTTAAAATGACTGTGTATATTTGCATAATCAAGAGCTGTACATAATAGAGCGCACTCGATCAACTATTCTCAGTGCTAATGACAGTAAGAAAACTGGCATTAAATTGTCAAAGACAACTCAGAGTTATGGAACAATTGGCCCATCTGTGTGAAGTTTCAACACATCCCCTTCTGTAGTTTTTGGAGATACCAACTTGCATCCAAAAACTTAATCTAAGTGTGATGCCGAGGCCAGGGTGAGTACTGTAATTAGCTGAGATTCCCTATTCTTCAAAGAGTGAAGCTAATAAACTAAAATATGCTTTGGAATATAGCATTATTATGTGCATGCTGTCTCTGATGTAATATTATATGTACATCTGTAAGCAATCTGCATTTTTGCATCAGCTGTCAATCAATATGATTGAAAAGCTAATGGTACTCAGTATTGTAGGCAAAAGACTGATAAGGCAAAAATCACTTGAATAGTCCCAAATTAAATCTTGTAAAATTCTCTTCTTTAACAATCTAGTATCAACATTGTCATATCTAGCATTTTATAAATCTTATTAAAAGTAAGTCTTAAGTTATGTTATAATGTTAAGATCTGATATTTGCAAATAGGTCACATCAGATTAACCTTCCATTATAGACCAATTATCGCCTAGGTTTCAGGGATTTTTAAATATGAATCTGAGTTTCTTTCTTCAACAATTTGAAAAACAAATAAACCTTAGTTAATTTTCATTATTTCGAGATATAACAGGTGAACAAAAATAGCTCCAGCTTGCATTTAAGATAAAATTTATTGAAACAACAAAAAGAAACCTTAACTTACAGAATTTCCATCCACTGCAGAAAGCTAGAACATTCAAAAAGTCTATATATCATAGTTTATTGTAATTTTCATTTTGTTTTTCTAACACAAATCAATGGCATGTTTGATATCCAAGGATGGTGATTTTTTAGAATGCCTCTCTGTAATAAACAACACTTACTAGAACCTTAAATAATGTTGAAAACAAGAGCTGTCAGTAGAACAACATGCTCAAACATTCTGATTTCTTGGTAGTAAAACAAGAGCCTGGATGATGAATAATTTTCAAAGTTCAAGAAGGTCCATTATGTCAAAATCCATGTTATAGTTATGGGCCTTAAACAGTGACCTCCCTCTTATTATGTTCTAAAATAAATGTGTGAAGTTTCAACCCATTGTCTTCTGTAGTTTAAATACACAAAATTTTAGCCAATGTGTGACGCCAATGCGGACACCTGGGTGAATAGTCAATAGCTCCCCCTATTCTTCAAATAGTTGAGGTACAGATCTGAAACAGACTGAAAGCTAAACAGAGTTGACAACAGTCAGAAGAACTGAACTTAAGTCAGAATGGGCATTTTTTTTTACATAGGATTGTACAACACAATTAAGGTCATATGGTGCAGAAACGAAGATAATTTTAGCTAAACTCGGGTGTAACAAACTTACAAAGCAACACCAAGCGTCAAATCATCTCACCCGCTGGAGCTTAGAGATGCACAGAGACTCCAGTAATTTGAATCCATTTAGTAGCTTCTTAAATAATGACCACACAGGGACAAATTCAGTGGCTGCAATTCTGATGCCTCATTCCTTAAAGGCAACCTGTAGTGACTCAGTCACAAGTGGGTTTTTTTTCCGCTTATTGGCAATAACTGAATGTATTGCTAAAATAAAACTTCTAAATAACAAAAGAAAATCACTAAACCTATATCATCAACTAATGTTTCATTAAAACATAAACTGTATTATCAAGATTCGATATGTTAATCTGTAGTTCAAAACAAAAATATCGGCATTTATTTTACAAAGATTGTTATAATAATCTGATCAACATAAAAGATTATGCTGAATCAGTAAAACTGGCAAAAGTAGAGTAATAATTGATTCCTTATTGATTAATAGCTTCTTGATCTACCCATTTATAAATTTTAAATGAAATATATCAATCAAGATTAGGTAAGTGTAGGAACAGTAATATTGATTCTTTTCCAGAACAAGAAAATGGAGGAAATAAATCAATTACATATTGACTCTCTGATACAATACTGCAAGCCTTATAGTTGGATCAAAACCTTGTGTTTTCAAAAACATAAAAAGCTAGGTAACATTTTTCTGAAATTAAAATTACAAATCAAGCCATGTAAAAGCCTATTTATCATTTCAACACAAACTTTACTTGGCACTTTTATGTTATGGGGACTGGCAATCTCTGGCAATCATAATGTTATTTGTCCTCACAATAGGCACAAAATTATACCTATACCGTAAATTTCTGGTAAATACACACACAAAAAGTCATTGTAATATAAATGATGTTTTTTTATTTTTGACAGTAAACCATCAAATATATTATTCAATACATCATGTGAGTTTTTTTTATACATTTCTAAAAACCTAACAAAATTAACTCTTGAATATCAAAACAGTGCAAGATGACCACACATCAAACAAGAGCTGTCGGTAGGACAGCAACGCTCGACTATTCTTAGTGCTTGATAGTAAAAAAAAGGCTGATACAGTAAAATACCTCCTCCTGTTTACAGGTTGGGGTCATGATGGTGAACAAGTGTGCAAAGTTTCAAAGCCATATGTCAATGGACTTTGAAAATATTTGAACTATTACAAAAACTTTAACGTAAATTCTAAGTCGAAAAAGGGGCATAATTCTGTCAAAATGCTTGATAGAGTTACCTCCTCCTGTTTACAGGTTGGGGTCATGATGTTGAACAAGTGTGCAAAGTTTCAAAGCCATATGTCAATGGACTTTGAAAATATTTAAACTATTACAAAAACTTTAAAGGTCGTTGACTTCAAACCACTTTAGTGCTGCAAATCAGCCCATTTTACTTGCCTATTTAGAGGGGTAAGTGGTCTATGTCAGCCAACAGCAAGTTTCATATACCAAAATGTTCGTCTGGATCTGTAGTTTCTGGAATGGATATTCATTTGGCCCAACCCCGATGCGAAGCTAAGATATCCAAGATGGCGTCAAAGATGGCCGCCAAATCCCTAAATATTCTAGTATATTTACGTTGCTTATTCCTTTTTCAGTTTGTAAATCAATGAAATTTTGCATAATTTTTTTTATTTTCAACTTACTCATGCTAAAAATTTTGACTTTATTGATTTTTTTTCTAGTTTTTATCGCCTAATTTTTAACGAAGAATAAAAATATGTTTGCAGAACTGGGTGTCCTTTTTCTGAATATGTGTAACTTATTAGTTTTTATTCCTGTTTAAACTGAATAACATTTCATGATTTCGTTTAATACAGCTTTAAAACTATATTACGCATATTTAGAATAAGTCAGAATAAGCGAATTATGCCATAAATGTGTTTTTAATTGATCTAAATTCATATACATAGTGGGTGGGTATTACGAACGGGAGGCAACTTGAATTAAATACTTTTTGTTTTATATTGAAAATCGTGGAGAGAGAAAATTTGTTAACTTTTTTGGTATGATGAGTTCCTTTTCATAAAAATCCCCCTGCTGTTGTCTAAATGATGATATATCTTTTTTTTTGTTAGCATAAACACAATATTTTTTACGGCTTGGGTTCGTGCTAGACTTTTGTTAAGGATTTGTTTGCAATTTTTGGTTTCTCCTTACATATATCTTGTAAGTTCTCCAATTTATGATTTTAAATTTGTGACACTGAGTTAAAGACCATAAGCTCATTTTATGAAAAATAATATTTTTTTTGATTTCTCACAGTTTTATCTCCACAACCTTGGAGGTGATGTACTTTCTTTCTTCCATTGGTAGGTTTCCGCTCTAACATAGGTTTATTTCAAAGAGTTATACTACTTTAAATGAATAAGAGAATTTTCTTTAAATTAAATGCAGGCTGTTTGATTTTAAATTTATTCGAGCGTGCTGTCCCTGACATGCAGCTCTTGTTTTAAGGCATTGGCTTAACATATGATAATCTACAATTGAACCATATTTGGAGTTTTGTCTTTATTGATGACGGATATAATATATACATTAAAATGTAAAATGTAATTTGCTAGAACATTTAAAATGGGTAGGTTATTCAGTTTACAGTAAGATACTTTTCTGCTTTATGAATAAAAAATTATATAAATAAATATATATTGAGTGAATTGAAAATATATATTATGAGGGCAGTTTCTTTTTAGCCATTAAATTAGTCGCCCGAGCGTCGGTGTTAAAGTTTGCGTACCATCTCAAAGTCCATTGACA
Organism: Ruditapes philippinarum; assembly: GCF_026571515.1. Classification (NCBI taxonomy): domain Eukaryota; kingdom Metazoa; phylum Mollusca; class Bivalvia; order Venerida; family Veneridae; genus Ruditapes; species Ruditapes philippinarum. The sequence continues at coordinate 26,472 of NW_026856709.1, forward strand.
TAATTATGTCTTTGAAACTTGCACACTTGTTTACCACCATGCCCTCCACTTTAACATTGGATGTCTATAAAGCATTTTGACAGAATTATGCCCCTATTCTCAACTTTGAATTTACGTTACCACCTCAGATAATTTCAAAATTCCATCGATATATCGCTTTGAGACCTTGCACACTTGTTCACCATTATAATCTCAACCTGTGTACAGAGGAGGTCACTGTATCAAGCTTTTTTACAATATTATGTCCCATTTGTTTTACTATCAAGCACTGAGAATAGTCGAGCACGCTGTCCTAGGGACAGCTCCTGTGTATGATTTTAAGCATTTTGTCTCAAGTTTGTTGTTAACTTCATGCGAGGATTTAAGAAGAGCTTTCAATTGGACGAAAAAAAGCTAATTTTTTTCCCTGGCGGGTACTTGATAGTAATACTATGTGCTAGGGGGACGTAGAGTAACTACCATCCATGAACAGGCTCAATCAAACCGAGTCTGCAACAGCATGTTAACAGTGTTATATTAATAGGTCTTTCGGGATGGTGGTGTTTGTGTCGGTAGTTTTCAATCCGGATCACGGCAGAAACCATATTGAATTTACCAGACCACAGTTCAGCCACCCAATCGTTCCTGGACAGGCTGTCAAGCAGTTTACCAGTACTAGCTGCCCTTACTTTCGCAAGGAACTGAAACTTCTGTACATAGCAGAGCAGTTGTACAGTGCGAATAACCGTAGAAACTATTTCATGATAAATCGCAACGAAAGTCACCTGCACCGTCCGGGAATAAAACACGGGTTGCCCGAATCACAGTCCAACGCTCTACCTATTGAGCTAACCGGACGACTTGGTCCTTCGGGATCATTGATTGCAAAACTTTTATAGTTGAGGATTGGATACTACTTCGTCGGTACTAAGAGACATGAGATATGGTCTCTCATGAACAGACCCCATCAAACTGAGTTTGAATTATCAACTTTGCCATAATGACAATGACATGTTAGTTTACTTTATATTTACTTTTATATTGTTACTAGAGAGATTTTATGTTAAGTCTCTCTACAATTTCACAACTGGAAGCTATACGTTGCATTAAATAGCACCTACCGCTACCTAGATGATATCCTTAACAAGAATAATCAAATTTGATCAAGTGAAATCTTAAATATATCCAAGTGAACGTAAAATGAATAAAACAAACTCTTATTTTTTCAAATTTAAACATTTCTGTCATTAACAATAACATAGTAACTAAAATCTATGATAATTGTTTTTTTTTTAATAACGTTGTTAACTGTTCACATGTACTTCATGCAACATCATATTGGGTATACATATTTCTAAGTTAATTAGATTTGCCTGGGCCTACTGTCGTGTGGATGATTCTAATGAACGCAATTAATTTATTACTGGCAAACTTCTTTAACAAGGCTATCGCTATCATAAATTACGTACATAGTTCTGTCATCGTAATTCAGATATATTTAAAATTTAATTGTACTTTAAAAACTCTTTTACGTCTAGGTATAAGCAGGCCTGATTTATGTGGAAATGACAGCTTATCTGTGGCATGCATGCTTTATAACTTCTGATCCCCTTTCAAAATTCCATTTTAGTTCCGCTCATTGTTTTCTTGTTTAGGGCACACACATTCTTGTTCTTGGGGACCATACGCCGCTTTTTATGGAATGACACTAACGTGTCACATTGAAGGTTCCATTATAACCACATTATAAGCGCGTCTGCGGTTGTTTTTAAATCCAAAAGTTCACCATAAACATGATTAAATGTTGAATTCTGCTTAATTCGGTGCTAGGGGGTGTGTACTGTAGTTTGCACTTGACAGTGCCGTTCATGAACATACTCAATCTAACCGAGCCTGCAACATTTTCATTTTTGACGTTTTGTGCGTTCTTAATTGTTTTGATTTCGTCTTCTGTCTTGGTAAGTGATGTTCTTGTTGCTCTGCCTTCCTTTAAGGCACTGAGTACTTTGGTTATGGTAATTAGGCTGTACCTTAATTGTACATATTTACACGACCATGTATGTATTTTATTTATTTCGTCTTATGTAACTATAACAATTGTTAGAATTTTACTTGGCGGGGATTTATTTTATTTACACTATGTCGTCATATAGGAACATACCGGTAGTGGTAATTGCAAGTTACCATCCACACCCCCTAGCACCGGCTTAAGCAGAATTCTCAATTTTACATAAACTGGTACACTTGAAGCCATATGTCAATGGACCTTGAAAATATTTGAACTATTACAAAAACTTTAACGTAAATTCTAAGTCGAAAAAGGGGCATAATTCTGTCAAAATGCTTGATAGAGTTACCTCCTCCTGTCTACAGGTTGGGGTCATGATGGTGAACAAGTGTGCAAAGTTTCAAAGCCATATGTCAATGGACTTTGAAAATATTTGAACTATTACAAAAACTTTAACGTAAATTCTAAGTCGAAAAAGGGGCATAATTCTGTCAAAATGCTTGATAGAGTTACCTCCTCCTCTTTACAGGTTGGGGTCATGATGTTGAACAAGTGTGCAAAGTTTCAAAGCCATATGTCAATGGACTTTGAAAATATTTAAACTATTACAAAACTTTAACGTAAATTCTAAGTCGAAAAAGGGGCATAATTCAGTCAAAATGCTTAATAGAGTTACCTCCTCCTGTCTACAGGTTGGGGTCATGATGGTGAACAAGTGTGCAAAGTTTCAAAGCCATATGTCAATGGACTTTGAAAATATTTGAACTATTACAAAAACTTTAACGTAAATTCTAAGTCGAAAAAGGGGCATAATTCTGTCAAATGCTTGATAGAGTTACCTCCTCCTGTCTACAGGTTGGGGTCATGATGGTGAACAAGTGTGCAAAGTTTCAAAGCCATATGTCAATGGACTTTGAAAATATTTGAACTATTACAAAAACTTTAACATAAGTGGTTACGCCGACGCCGACGCTCGGGTGACTGCAATAGCTCTACTTATTCTTATCGAATAGTCGAGCTAAAAGGACAATATAACATTTCGATACATGAACATTATGTTCTTTTAAATTAAAAATACACAAATCAATCTCAATATTAAACTTCAGACAATCCTATTCTTTGTAGCAAATTGCAATTCATATAAATTCTATTATTTCCTTAATTGTATGAGTTCCTAAAGTTTGTATGTGTTCCTAAATTTGGAAGAGGTGCTTTAAACTCTTAAATGTTAATCGAAGTTGAAAAGAGAAACAATTACCATAAAGGAAATGGGTTGGATATGCCAGATTTTTTTGCAGTTGTTTTGGGATTTTTTTGTGGGAGGAGTGCAGTTTATCAAAAATTGATTGTGAAAAATTAAATAATTTATATAAATCAGTGTTTGTATACTTACTGTGTCAAGATTAATCCATGTCTCTTCCATAGATTTTATACGAAACTGAACAAGACAAATCATTTGTTATAAAACTGATACCCTGTCACCATCTTTCCAAACATGTTTCCTATATAAATCATCATGTAGCATTCAAAATACGTACTCTTCTCAGTTCCTCTTTTTAATATTAAATGTATTGCTGTAATATTGTATGAATTTGAATAAAAAAATTCACATTGAAAAAATTGTCACAGAAATATTTGGTGTATACTGACAGTAATGATCACAGTTTATCATCTAAGCATTGTCTGGATTAGTATATGTCCTATCTTGTAGAATGTGCCTGGTGTGCTTCTGCTAGAAATGATCACTGGATATGTTACAAGACATCCCATATGCTCAATACCCAATTTCACATGAATTATGTATACAGTCTTAAAATTTGAGCAGAAACTTTCAAAATATGAAAAATGCAAGATATTCTATCTTTAAAATTTTATTGTAGGAAGAAATATTAGCAGTCCAATTCTTTCTTCTGAAGGAAAAAAAAATACAAAAAATCTATCTTTGTAACATAAAAAAGGGTTGTTTTTTTAATGACACTAATTCTTTGCAAGAAATATGGAAACCAGTTAAATGTTCAACATATTATTCAAAATCGAAACTGCTTACGTGCAATTCAAGACTCCTTCTAACAAAAATACCAATACAATTGTTTTCAAAATAATAAATAAAATTCAATTTTAGAGATCAATTTTTACAAAGAATAATTATATTGAACTGAGATAAAGAGGCACATATTTATACGAGTTGTCATTGACAATATTACGAAGATGTTTCCATGTCAAAAACAAGTCCTCATAAACAAACTTCCAACATGCATTACTCTTGATTTCAATTACTGAACACTCTATGTCCCCTTCATAATGACAAGAAAAGTTTGCAACATATTATAAACAATTCAAAGTTTCAGAGAAATCCAAAACGGGAAAAAAAGTCTTGTTAACCTTTCTAGTCAATCTTTTTCGATGAAGACACAGTCTAATTAAGATTGCATGACGAAGCACATGTCGTAATTTAAAACACAAAAGCCACTTTTGATAATTAGGTGGCTCCAGTCTAGAATTATTTCTATCCGAGAGGAAAACCTAACAAATAAAACTTATTGTGTGGTCTGCAGAAAATCCATTTTTGTTTAAAATTCCTTAACCACCTGATAGTCTGATATTTGCTCTAAAATTGCTCCTAAAATTGAATTGACTTTAGAAATTTACATTCCATGAATTACAGTTTCAATAAAGTGGACTATGTAATTCAAGTATGTTTTCCATTAATAGTTATAGAAGAAAGTTAAGGAAAAGGCAAACACTGTGCCCAAACAATGGATCAATCGTTACATGTTCGGATAAACGAAAAAACAATGATCAATAATTAAACCCTGGGTGCAAGTTAAACAAGACAAATATCAGCATAAAATGAAATTGAAGGTGCTAAAAGAAACAAGTCAGCAGGACAAGGTGCGTTTGTTATATATCAATTTATGTTGAACAGTTCATACATTAGCTGCCTTTAATAATTTAAACAAAGGAATTCTCCAAGAAGCCACGAAATAAAACATTTTCAGCAAAAACAGCAAGGAATTTTATAATTTGACTTAACTTTTCTCTGAAAATAACTTGAGACTCTTTGCATTGCAGTGAACAGACAGCAGGAAAAGCTTAGAATACAATAAAAGTCTTGTAAGTATACTATTGTGTTTATAAATCAATTTACAACACATTAATTTTCTATAAACTATACAAGGTATCCAAACTAATATGTTTATAGTTACGATAAAAAAAAACAATTAGTAAACTTTAATGGTTATATATTTTTTCATTATCAAGGTTTGTAAACATCAACATCAAAAGTTGGGTTTTTATCAAATTGTAGATAATATCACCTAAACTTACTCAAGTGTATCTTCAAAGGCACACCATGAAAAAAACTTAATTCACGCTAACTTTGAACATAATTAAAATAAAAAATCTATCAATAACTTAATCTCATGTTTACTATTCAAAACTTTTCATCCCACACAGCTTATCCTTAATAACATGTTTAGTCATATACATAACATTATGTAATGTCACTTAAAATATCAGCATCTACATGGTGGTAACATAATGTGAGTTTCTCAGCCCTTAAATTATGTGCTGCTAGTCTAGCTTGCCAGATATCTTCCATAGCGTACCAGTATCAACTTCCTCTGCTCTGTTAAAAAATTTATAACCCACAACTTTTCCAGAACTGATAAATCAATTTTTCTGTAGAAATACTATACTTACAATTACAAGAAATCAACAGGTCAAATTGTTCAGATCGCATGGTTATACATCAATTTTTAAGGAGTAAAACAGGACCAAGGTACTGTGATAAGAAAAGAAAATTATCTCCCTGTATATATCAAATAAAGATATTGCCCATGCTGATCAGTAATTACTTTATCTGATGGTCTCCTCACACTTTCCAATCTTCACATGTTCTCAGATGGTTAAAAATGGTACTTAGAAACAATAGCTTCTGATGTTCAAATGATTGAATAGTACATTTTTTGACAGCTGGACATCTATAAATATTAAAGCATCCAATACTTGTAACAGTGTCTTTATATGTTTAACTGGGAAATTCTATCACAAAAATCAAGATTTCAACATATTTAATTCACAATTTATTAAACATTAAAACTTATGATACATGAACATAAAAAATTAATAATCTGTAATTTTCTGTTGGTATGTTTTTTAAACATCTATAATTATAATAGTAAATTAATAACTCTCTTCATACATTATGATGATTAATAAGTTTTGCATATGAACAACATACCCTATGCTACATTGTATGACCTGTAACATGAGCAAAATATATCTGATTTGGGCTAATTATCATATCTTAACATGTATCAGGCTCTAAATTACTCACTGAGAAAATAAAATCAGCTTCCGAATAGGTTTTTTATACAATCTTTACATTTTTTTGTAATCAATAACACCTATAGATCTGTTTTACAATATTTATTTACACCTACTGTATAGTATCTATCTTTAATGAAACAATGCTGGGGGTAGTTTTACATAGGAGGCGAATCAAATACCAGTAGTTTACAATAAATGTTAGCTATGTTATGTATTATATATATTGTACATTTAATTGTATACATAAAAACATTACCTAGTTACTGTTGTTTTACATTACACTGACAGCAAATGCTAAGGAAACATAACATGTTGATTTGTATAAATGAAAAAACTATATTCAACAGAGTAAAACTGGAAATTTACTTTTAATACTGCCATTATTATATTCATCATTATTTTTGATCAGTTCAAACAAATTTGTATAATTAAGCATAGTCACAAACCGAAAAAAAGTTGTTATTACTTATAGCCACTGTAAGGACTTACATTGGCAGAACTAGTATGTGTAACATGTGTGCAAGTAAACATAGAGGTAAACATAGCAAAAAAACTGACCTAAAATTAGTTAGTGCCAGCAGTGTTATTTACTCCTATGTGAATAATCATAACAATAGAGTTTTATTCTGCACATAAACTATATGAATGCAAATCAGATGTGAAAACAAATGCCTGATCAAAACAAACAACAAAGTTAGCGCAATTAGTCTAAAACAATACTGATTAAATCACATGAATAATTCTAGCTTATAGAACAAATGTTTTGAGGGAACATAACTATAATTTGTAATCAGGATCTTTAAAGGAAAAAAGTTGTGGGGATTCTGGAGAGAGGGAGAACCCTTTTCAAGGATACAGAAGTTTTTGGAGTCAGTCAGCCTATAAAATAATGTAACAGTTTGTGGGTTACTGGGTGTGTCAACTTGTTAAAAGGGTAGAACCCTGTCTATTAATGATCAAAATACATTTTTTAGACTTTAACATTGAATTTAATATATGTATGATTAATGAACAAAAGAGAACATTATGTGGCTTGAATAAAAAGAATAGACATTAACTACACTTGTGTAACTCAAGATATGTTGATCATGAATGGAGTTTGCATAAAGCATGCAAGTATTTATCACAGCCTGATTGTAATTTTGATAAATAATATACCATTATATGCAAGCAACACACTCTTATTTTTTTTTAAAGAATATAACAAGTATTGTGACAAAATTCTGAAAGTTAAACCGTCAGACATCTCCAGAAATATCTACAGACGACTTGTAGACTGTGGTTAATTAACTTTATTTCAGACTGTTTTATGGACTGTTTGCTGGCTGTTTTATGAACTGTTTGGTTTGCTTGTTTTCCTATGTAGTAGACAGGCTTCTACGACTAGAAACCAATTGATGAGTGAAAAACAACAGTGATATATTGTTGATGTCTAAAAAGGACACTGCAAATTCAATCATACTGTATAGAGAGGACATAATTTTCTTACATAAACACTAGCCATGTTTGCCAGCGCTACAGTCAAATGGGCTACTTGATTCAAAAGCTAGCATATATACTTATTAAGATGAAAATAAAGATGAAGATATGGAAGAAAAGAGGTTCCAATAATTTTGAAAATAATGCACAATGTGATTACTAAATTATAAAAAAATGAACATTTTCTTTTCCGAAATATGTGCAACCTTTCCACAGTAAAATAAGACTATTAGATGTTGAACCTGAAAAATTATCTGGGAGGAAAGTTTTTATTATTTTATTACTACTTTTTATCTTAATAGTTCATGCTTTTAACATTGGGTAAATATAGCATCATAACAAAAAGAAAATTGGGCATTTTTAACAAACAATAAAATTGGACCTTAATATTATTCCTTATTAATTAAATTAAAACATGTACAGCAAAGAAATTAGTAATGAAAACAGATATAAATTATTCCTTGTAAGACTTCAAAAGTAGCATTGAAGTAAATATCTTTCAAGACCTTTGTAACTCATTTAATATTGTTTATTTTGACAGCAACAGTACAGTATTTATCCATCTAAAATGAACCAAAAATGGCTATATAAAAGTAAGGATGCCACTTTAATTAGGAATTCAAAAACTTTTAAAGTGCTTTCAGCCAACAGTTTCAAATCAAAACCATTAGCTAAAAAATAAAAATGAATAGTAATAACAAAATAAAATCATCCAACAGTCTCATTACATCAATATATATACACATAATTATATACTCTGTAATACACATTGTCATCTTAGATATTGAAATACATGCAGGTATTAACTTTCTGAAAAAAAAAGATTTACAGGTGCCTTATTTAATATTGTTACGATTTTAAGACGTTTCGGCCCCAAGACGTATCGGCCCCAAATTACCCAAGACGTTTCGGCCCTTTACCAAAACAGCCCCAGAATAAGTACTGTGTTTAAACCGGTATATTAATAGCATTTCAATAAATAAATGAATCAATTGATATATATATTTAATCATTTTGTATAAGAATTAGTTACACCTTGAAAAAGTTACGTTTAGTTTAATTAAGATCAAAAGATAATGTTTTCTAAGGAATAATTGTAATTAACTTTCTTAATCCAGAAGTTTTTGTGGTTTGTTTTATAAATTAAGGATTAACCTGCCTTTTCTGTTTGTTACACCTTAAAAAACATTAACGTATATCTAAACGGTTCAAGAGATCAAAAGATAATAATTATTTAAAGAATTAAAGAGTCATAATTGTTTACTTGTAATTAAATTAATTGTTGTTAATCAATCAAGCAAGCAATATACTATAGTAGGGCCGAAACGTCTCGCGGAAAAGGGCCGAAACGTCCAGGGGCCGATTATTCATTGGGGTCGATTATTTCATTGGGGCCGGAACGGCCTGCTTGCATTGTTACTGGCCTTTATCTGTCGCCAAATTTGTTTACATCCCAAATCTCGCAAGATGTGTCACATCATAGAAAAATATTTTAGTGAACCTAAAAAAAATTAAATATTCTTTTAAAAAAAAATCTTTTATAAAAATCATGCAGTTTTCCCCAAAAATTGAATTTACATCAAGTTTTTTCTTCCCTTTTTGCAAATATACCATGTAATTTTATCCCAAAATTTAGGGCAGACTTCTTTCCCAACCTGTGAAAAAAAAGCCCTGATAATTTTGGTTTAATAACTTTGTCTGCTTAATTTACATCTTTAACATGAAAGTCATGCATTTTTTTGTAAAAAAAAAGGTTTTGGCAGAAATCTCTGGAAATCATTTGCTTGCCCAAAATAATGGCTGAATGTATTTCAGGTACCTTACAACTTTTATGTGAAATTTTGAATAAATATTTACAGAAGGGTCTGAAATAAATCAATAAGTAAGAGACAATTTCTTTTCGTAAAAATGTAATCATTTTGCTATATTTTTTTTTAAAAGACTTATGTTAAAAAAATAACGATTATACATGTTTACATGACTCTTTGAAGACAGTACAGTATACTAATAAAGATGAAAAGACAAATTTTAATTTAACACTTACAAAGATGATCGAAAGACAAATTTTAATACAACAGTGTATAATACCATAAAAAGAAGTCTTCTTCAATAACAAACAGGAAATTGTTGATAAAATGTACAACATTCAACATACTTAACAACATAGTTCTATTACAACCACACTATCTCTGTTTATATGAGACATATCAACTGATCAAAAAAATAATGATAGAAAAAATATGCTGCAATATACATTACAGCCTTGGTATTCTCTTGGAATATTCATCTATGATACATAACAATATGTAAAATGAATACGCACTTTCAATTATCATGAAATACACGAGCTTGGATTGCAGGCCTACGTTGTATAATATAAATAATACCCCACCCACTAGAGTTTACATGTGTTTACTCATAGTTGTCAAACTTCTAAACTTTTACTCATTTGTTTATGTACACATGAAAAAATGACACTATAATATGACACAGTATGGGGTTTAAAGTACCTTTGATTTTTTCGGATGTTTTCCATTTTGCTTAACATAATGATGTTCATGGTCTTCAGTAAATGAAGTATCTGCTATTTTATTTCGAGAATTATCCGAACCGCTAGTGGACGCCATTGACAGTTGACTTTCACTTTCTACGATACGGTCCGCACACATCCGAATGACAAGTCGCTGAGTTCGACTTTGTTAGCCGGGAAGTTTAAAAATATGTGGATCTTTTATGCCTTGTATATTGGCCTATAGTTTAGTTATATTTTACATTTATACTGCATGAGGTTGGCTGGAAAAAAATGCTGGTTTAAGAAAAAGTTAAGTGTCTAAGCGTGTACAGCGCCGATACAAAATGTCTACAGACCCATGGAGCTTTTAGTCTTTATATACTGCAGTAATACACATTTATAATATACTGTACAGTAGACGTTGAAATATGATTATTTTTTTCAAAACGGCTTATACAATGTATTAAGTTTTTTTATAAATATGATCAGTACATGTGCTGTGTATTGACAAATATACATTTTATTTGGATTTTAAAGGCGTTTTGAGCTCCACACCCCAAGTGTCTGTTTTAGGGCTTTTATTATTTTTATTTAATAATTATTTTTATTTATTTTATATTATTTTATTTTTTTGGTGAGATGGGGAGGGGGTTTACGTTGCACCAACACAGTATATAGGTCATATGGCGACATTTCAGCTTTATTTGTGGAGGAAGATCTCATGCAGGTGCACTTCCGTGCATTATATATATTTCTACCGGAGAGAACCACCGACGTTTTCTTGAAAAAGAGTTTCTTAAATTATTTTCACTTTAAATGAGCAGTCTTTTTCACATTTTTTTCTATTTTTAAAGCACATGCATGTTTTTTTCTTTTCCTTTGCGTTCATATCAGGAAAAGAATGCGGACATTAATGGCTCTCGAACTTCTCGCTAAATAGAATCGAGCGTCTTACCACTGGGCCACGATAAACGTACTTTACTTGTACAAGAGCATAGTTCTGGCTTCCAAAATATTTTTAAATTTTGTTTTTCATCTGATGCCGCATTAAAACGTCATGTCATAGTATACTTAAACGGGTACACTGAAAACATTAAGCTAACAACAGCAGGCCTATAATTAATCAAGATTAAAATACAGAACATTTTATCCTTTTTGTTCGACACAATATTGGGTTGTTTTTTTATTCCAAAGAGGAATTTGTATTTCTTAGTGATAAATTGTTTCTGAAAACAAAAAAAAACCCCATCAACCAAGAGTGATTATTACGGAGGAGCATAAGTACCAGATGTATGTTTTTTATTAACTCGAAATTTCGAGTAACTAACTCGAAATTTCGATTTACTAACTCGAAATTTCGACTTACTTATCTCGAAATTTCGAGTTACTAACCCGAAATTTCGACTTATTAACTTGAAATTTCGACATACTTACTCGAAATTTCGAGTTACTTATCTCGAAATTTCGACTTACTAACTCGAAATTTCGACTTATTAACATTACTAGAATGGCCACCAAGAGTTTAGTTATCTAAACTCTTATAAGAATAAGATATAGTAGGGAGTGCGGTTGCATGATGGAGATGGAGAAACGGGTGCCTGGACAAACTTAAACTTAGTAATGGCATTTACACGCCCGACCTAAAAAAACACAAGGCTTCCTTCAGGCGTTCTTCAGACGTTGTATTGTATGTTGTACAATTGAGATAGTAACTCGAAATTTCGAGATAATTAAGTCGAAATTTCGAGTTAGTAACTCGAGATTTCGAGTTAATAAAAAAGCATACACCTTACACTAATGCTCTTCCGTAGTATTAAACCGTCAAACTTGACATTTCCTTAACGGTGCGCAAGAAAAAAGAAAAAAAAAAGAGAAAAGAGAAATAAAAATAGGATAGAGAGAAAAAGGACACGGACACGTTTTTTGCTTGCTAGAAATTTAAAAGAAATGAAGTAACAGAAAAAAGTTGTACACAGTTACTTTTCAACCATCGATCTAGGCAATACCAATCCAGCTTCCGTGGCGGTGCCCAGGTCCAACACCCTGCTGGCATAGCTCAAGCCCTTCACTTGGCGGTACTTCGTTACATTAAACGGATTATTGAATATTATTACTTTTTTTTTTTCTTATATTGTAAACCCATTGAATTGTTTGAAATCTGAATCTTGTTTTCGTCAAACTAACATAGAAGCCGACGTTGTGATTACATTTCGTAGATTGACACTTCTTTGCAAAACTCTGAACAAAAGCTGTTAGAATTTGCCGATTTTAATTTAACAAATTTCCTTTTTTTAATTAGCCATTGATATCCAATCAGATTTGCCCTCTTTGTCCCTTCTAGTCTGTATGCGCCGGCAATTCATAAAGAGTTTACATGCATGTATATACAAGGCTTGAAAATAGTCGAAAAACGTAAATGTATATTTTGAACAAAGAGAGAGTAATATTAAAAGAAAATCTAGGTACGATGTCTGTGTCGCTACATCCCAATGTATCGGCGTTGCACCTCTATACTGGTAAACGTTCTGTATCGATTGACGATTTGTTTGCTACAATTTTCCAGGCGAGCAGAAAAAAAAAATGACAACGAATGAAAATACTTACAAAAGCAATGTTCAATACGAATACCACCGACTTTATATAACGTACTTATACTAATCGCCACCGAAGAATAAGGAATATTAAATGAGTGTAAAAAGACAGGTAAATTGGGTATCCTACTAGTGAAAAAACAACATTTAAACTTAGTTAAGACCTTTTTCTCACTAATTACTAATTGATGGAAAGAAATCATATACACCGTATGGTTTGTAACTACAGAAACCTAGAAGATGAATATCATTCCATTTGTATCTGTTCAGCTTAAACTTAAATTCGTAAATATTACATTTATTAAGTATTATGTCTATAGACCAAGGATTTTTAAATTGATAAAACATAAACATATGAACTATCTATGTAAATCAATATGAACATAGAACCATGTTGACTAGAGTAATTTATGACCGTTTTTGTTATAATTATGTTGTATTCTGAAACCGTCTGTAACATTATCATAATATTATCATATGTTCAAGCATATTTTTGTTACAGACACTTGGGGAGTGGAGCTCAAAACGCCTTTAAAATCCAAATAATTATTATAGATGTTGAACTATGAAAATTTCTCTAAACGGCTTATATTAAGTTTTTTGATATATATGATCAGTACATGTGCTGGGATTGACAAATATGCATTTTATTTGGATTTTAAAGGCGTTTTGAGCTCCACGCCCCAAGTGTCTGTGATCTTTGTCAAAGGAATTTATAAAGCAGCATTTTTTAAAATATTTTTCCTAGTCTACTCTTGGTTCATGCTTTTTGTATTTATATTGAAGAGAATATTTACTTTATGAAATTCCATAATCCATGTCTTTGCCATTTGTATATGTATACATGTCACTATGTTAATTGTATTATATTTATCAAGAATCATTATTAGTTCCGTTTATAAAAATATTTTTGTCATCGAGGTGGTTAGGAATGAAAGGATCAACTTCATATTATCTGTTATATTTAGTTTATTCAGGATTTAGTTTCATTATTGATGCGTTACAAAAGCGATACATCATCTTGAATGGTGTAACTTCAAAATAGAACTTTTGCTATTTGAAAATATATATCTTACTCAACATGCCTAATTAAAATTTTTACATGGTAAGACTCATAACAAATGGGTAATGTGCACATTTTATTAGATGGAAAGAAAAGAACCACGTTGCTGTAAAAGACAAACACTTTTCTGTGTATTTCACATTTGCTCTTCAACTAATAGTAAAAAGTTATATAATCGATACCAAACAAATATAAGGGTTTGTCGTCCTAAGTTCAGATACTTTTAATAAAAATATAATTGCACTGTGGCCAATATTGTTGTTTGTATGTTGCCAGTAGTCTTCAGAAAGATATGGTGTGTACAGATACCATTTGTAACAGAAGTTCCATGAAGACGTTGCATATTCATAGAGATCTCCTGTTTGGAAAGGACGGACAGCATATGGTCTTATTAAATAATAAAATATTATAAAATATCTTAGAATTATGTTTTCAAAAATAAACAATTCTTAGATACATTTGATGACATAACGAACTTTCTTCATCAGTGTGTTGAATGATAAAACAAGAAAGAAAAAAAACAATTCACGATTCTATTATATGAATTTTTTTAAAGTATTCAAAACTTCACAGATTATAAAATAATAACTAGAAAAGAAAGATTAATGATGCATTGTGGTTGTTCTATTCAATCATATGAAAATCATTGAATTCAAACGACAAGGACATAAAGATGAACTCTCAAGATTCAGCCATTATATGTTTGAGAAATAATGACGCTATAGATCTACTAGACACCATTCAGATATAAGTGAAATAACACTCATTAGAATTCTAAAACATGAGTTATATTTTGAAACACACTTTCCTTATCTTTCCGTCGTAACTTTTCAATATGAAAACATTTCAGTTTGTAGAGGGGTTATTTCTGAATTCTGTCATAGAAATACAATCTATCTGTAATACACATGATTTTCCAATTTAGACTTAACTGGAACTATTTCTTCCCGACAAGGGAGACTACGTAAATAGACAAAACAAAAAAAATCAACATTAATTTATCTACCGTATCTGGATGTTTAACATTTTAATATGACAATTTTGTGTTCCAAGTTGAAATGGCTATAAACAGCTATTATCGTTATGTGGCGGCAGTTTCAGCATTATTTATAGGAAAACTGATGTGATTGAAATCGACGTTTTCACATTTTATTTAGATAAAATAGTTTTCTTTGATTAAAACGCCCATTGATTACCAATCTACATAGATAACTGCACATTTCCGGTGATAAAAGCACGCACTTCAGTCGTAAATCAAGTTAGAATGTGTTATAAAATGCAACTTCAATTGCAATTATTTGCAACATCAAGTGATTGACTTATTTCAGTCAGTTACCGCATTTTACATTTTATCTGTTGCAAACTGCTCTCGGTAGATCTATATCTATGTAAGGTATAACGCGCATTTGATGCTATATTTGTGATCAAAAAGGTATATCATATAAGAAAAATGTGTATCCATGACATTAAGCCATACGTTTATAAAGACTTTTGATAGAACATGTCGTGCGACTTGGGATGAATGACCTATACAATTAATGCACTGCTACATAGAATCAATAACAGTCGTAAAGACATGATGTTTTTATTTACAAATCTGCGAATTTGCATTAAAATTGACTTTTGAATATTTACTGCTTTAACCAAATTCATTTGTAATATTATACATGTATACTAGTTAAGTGGTTGTTCAAGCGTGGGTCAATATATAATGCAATATAAAGTATATTTTCTAATTTAGCTCGTGATTCTTGTGTTTTTGGTATGATATGCTTCAAAACATATGATTTCAAATAATACCAGAATCATGTGGGTAGACTATCGATTAAGAATTTTATTCACATTGAAAATACCTTGCACGGGTAACTTCTTGTAAATTATGGCTAGTGAACGCTCAGTTAAAAGTGCTGAAATACGGGCTAATAAAAAAAGCTCGAGTAAAACTAGGAAAATATGCTTAAATGTTTAAAATGATATTTGTAATATTCAAGGTAACAATGAAGTATCTCATGTAACTGTTTCGAGGTTGATGCACACATTCAAAAAGAGCATGAGTGAATTGAAAATGCCTGCAATTCTGATAACGACAAAAACATTCATAAAGTCAAACTCATCATTGACAAAGATGCCAGACTTTCATTTACTCAGATAGCCTATATCGCTGGGATATCTCGTACGATTTTGAAGAATCGCTTGAAAGTTAGGCGAATTACTGCCAGATGGATACCTTATTTGCTAACATCTATAACAATAAGATTTCACCAAAACTGTCTGTCGACCATGCCTTAACACGCGATTGCCAAATGTCAAAAATGTTATTTAGGTTTTTTTCTATACTCATAGAAATGCTGTCCAAATTCCTTTTTCTAGAGGTCGTTCTATCACATCTAAGTATCATAGAGTTGTCGTGTTAAGAAAAATCGAACACACTTTAATGAGTTCGACTATATCCATGGTTTTCTCACTACTTGGTACCTGTGACTTTCTTCTTTCCTTGACAGAAAAACATCTTGCTGGTCATCGCTTCAAGAGTAGAGATGGACTTGGGTCATTTTCAGTGAAAAGTATACCTAAGGAGGACTATGTTGAAGCATTTTAAAAGTTTGATTAAACATCTGAAACTTTAAATTCTTAATAAATTATTCCGAAGGGTTGAAGCAGAAAATTGTAAAATGTTTGTTCAATTGTTAAATTAATTGACCATTGCATTACAATCATAATGACCCACTCTCGAACATAGTCTTGATTCAGTTCTATTATGTTGTTAATAGAATCGAAAGGACAGGAAAGTATTCAGCAATTGGTAATCTGTTAAAAGTGGTTTTAAGTGAAGTACTAAACACATGAAACAATCAGAAAATACGCAAACAATTTCAACATATTTCATATAGCCGTTTGCATGCCCTATTTGAAAGCGTCCTTTTTCGAACTATCTTCCTACAAAGATAAACCTGTTTTTATTGACTTTGTGCCATCGCTGGCAGGAATAGGTAATTAATGCTATATTAGTCAATGTCCGAGATTGATGACTTTATAGATATGCCATAGCATTGCTGTATTGGATAACTTTGTAAGGGGTATCGTGAAGGACCTATTCGCTGCAATTGAAGATATAAGGATAAATAAAATGATATTCCTGATAAGGGAAAACGATATTGTGTTCCATATCTTGCATGCAAACTATATTTTGTGATATATATCGAGTTACTCACAATCTCTTTGATAGTAAGCGATCTCAAAAGTTTGAACTGAATCGTGATACCAACGTTCCGGGTAATGTAAAACGGTAATGTTTGCCAAATAACACACTTGCGTAGCTCGTCCGTACTCCAATGAAACGCACGTACATTCCGTGCGTGAATTACAAAGGTTAAAACACTCTTGTAAAGTTACGCCATCTAAAGTCTCCAGATTTTTCTTGCTGATATAATGATCCATGATTTCCCAATAGTCGTTTCCATAGTTTGTACATTCTGAAATAATATATAAAACAACAGATGTGGTATGTATAGAAAATTATATCCCACATTTATAAGAGCTGTTATTTTGATGAGGTAATAATAATAATAATAATAATAATAATAATAACTTTATTTACCGAAGGTAACACATTAAGACATATACAGATTGCAACATCTTATTTACAATGCGGCCTTCTAAAATAAAAATAAAAAATAAAAACACACACACAAAAGAACACATATCAATCAAAGAAAATATAACATGTAAAAAGAAATGATTAAATGGTTATCACAATTTTAACATATATTAACACATATACTGAACATTCATACAATTCATTTTATTTATCATTAAACATAATACTTCCATCAGTGCATCATTTTAATCTGCAATTTAAAAAGTAAAATTAACTTACAAAATTAACACAGTCAAAAAACTTGAAACTAAGACAGACACCCATTATTAGAAAACATAATAATAAAAAAACACATGTATGAATATAAAGAGCGTATCCTGTATATATAAGACACTAAATTTGATTAAATAAGTATTTCTTGAAACATTTCTTAAATATTGGCAATTTTGTTTTTCTTCTTATAGTCAGTGGTATGGAATTCCAAATAACCATGGCATTAAATTGGAATGTGTCATTAAAATAATTTGTACCTGGTTTGTAAGACGAAATTAAATTTCCGTGAGATATCGATCTTAGATTATACTTTTGATTATTAGATATGGTAAGTAAGTCTCGGATATATTGAGGGGACATATTATTCAATGCTTTATATACTTGGACACTGCTGTGAAAAATACATCTTTTCTTGAAAGGCAATATTTTTAATCTTTTGTATAAATTTTCTGATTGTTTTCTCATTGGAAGGTCTAGAATAATTTTGCAAATTCGTGTTTGTGTTTTGTATATTTGGCATATATATTTTTTGTTTTCTTTTCCCCATATATTACAACAATAATCAAAAATAGGAAGAAGGTATGCATTATAAAAAAGCATGCGAGATTCCTTATTTAAAAAGTACTTTATACGCCTAAATAAATTAACTTTAGAGTTCAATTTTTTACACACATCATTTACCTGACAGTGCCAATTGAGTGTATTTTCAACATAAATACCAAGCAGTTTTTGTGATTCTACATTGTCAAGAGTTGAGTCGTTAATTTTCAAATTTAATGCTTTTGCAATCTTTAGCTTTTGTCTACTACATACCAGCATACTTTTAGATTTTTTAGGGTGTAACAGCATATTATTTATTTTACACCACTTAGTAATCATATTAAGGCTATATTGTAGTTTTTCTTCTATAACTGATATGTCATCTCCAGATTTATGCAACGTGGAATCATCAGCATATAAATCTATGTTAACATCCTCGCAAATATTTGGGAGATCATTTATATAAAGAAGAAACAGTAAAGGACCTAATATTGAGCCTTGTGGAACGCCAGAGGTAACATATTGTACGTCAGATTTTAAGTCTCCAATTTGAATTATTTGCATACGATTAGACAGATACGAATGAAACAGTTTTAATGATGTGACAGAAAAGTGATAAAGTTTGAGTTTATATAAAAGTATTTCATGGTCAACTAAATCAAACGCCTTTTGCAGGTCTAAAAATACTGTACCTATATATTTGCCACTATCAACATCTTTTAGCCAGGAGTCTATCAAATGAATTAGGGCCGTATTGCATGAATGATTCTTTCGAAATCCTGATTGTTTATTATGTAAAATATTTGTTTTTTTGGAAAAAATGCTGTAACTGATTAGCTATGTGACGTTCAAAAATCTTAGATATTGTAGGCAAGATAGAAATAGGTCGATAGTTGCTCGGATCATCTTTCAGTCCAGATTTGAAAATTGGAATAACTCGGGCATTTTTTTAATTCATCGGGAAATATTCCTTGTCTTATACTGTTATTAATTATGCTAGCAATCATGGGGGTCACAAAGTCACCACACGATTTTATTATTTTTGGACCTAGTTCATCTAGTCCAGTGGCTTTATTTGCATCTAGTTTATCAATAATGTTTTTAACTTCAAATGCAGAAATGCTTTCAATTTTGAATTTTTTCCATTTCAATTTATTATCTAACTTATCCTTCAATATTTTAAATTCGTCGTTAGATAACTGTACTTTTTCGACAATATTAGAAATGTTTACAAAATGTTTGTTCAATTCATTTATAATATTAGCATGATCAGTAAATGTAGTATCGCCAAAAGTGAGCCGTTCGGGAATAAGTACATTTTCCTTTTTACCTAAATTAGTTAAATCATTAATATTTTGCCAAATGTATTTTGGATTTTTTCTTTCATTTATTGAGAGGTAACCATAAAATGTCACCACGTAAAACAATATGTTACTCAAATATCCACCGGTTTAGATAAAGATCGTGACAAATGTTTTCGTAAACGGTTTGGTTGAAAACAAAATATCTCGGATCAAAACATGTTTTTCTCTAATGTGAATTTGATTCTCAGATGACCGGAAATAATAAGAATTGGACTATGCTTATAATTCTGCGCATTAACTATCTCTTATCAATGTTCAAAACTGAAATGTTGAATCGCTTACATAATTAAAGCAAGAAGATTGCCATCAATTGTCTTGATTTGTACATAAACCAAACTTTCCCTATAGAAATGATACAAAAAATGGGAACAAAAATCAAGAAGGCAAGGCGACGATCTAAGAACGCAGTTCCTGACACAAGCCAAGCCCAATAGTAAGGACTATGCACTAACAGATAACATAATCATTAAAAGTATGAAATCTTAAAATATCGAAGAAAATAGTAAAATCTATATAATATCACAAATATAATCATAGAAAAGGAGCAAGCAAATGGGTAACGTTGAAGACAGAATATATTTCACATAGTAGTAGTTGTAGCAGTATGTACCCAAAACAACCACGGAATGATAATAGGACTTCTTTTGAAACTGATAAAAGTTATTTAGAATGAACAGTTGTTATAAGAAATAAAAGCACTGCATGCCTTAGACCAAAGGTGGCCTGTCAAAACACAGCAATTATCAGTTACCAGATTAATATCCGGTAATACTGCAGCGATTTGAAATAGCTGCGTAATCAAAGTTTATAGTTATATTCTCTCATATACAGATCTTAGCATGGCAGAATGCTTAACGGATACTAAAATTAATTGGTCCCATTCATTGGTTGTTTTAAGTTGAGAAATTTAATCATACTCCATTACGCATACTTTTATATAAAAAACGCAGCATTCGTAATAACAAATATACGAACGAGGCCGATGGTCACAGCGTGTACTCCTCAACGCTTGATTAAAATTTTCTGTTAAAGAGAATTATTTACGTTATGTCAATACCAAGCATTAAATGCTCGTGTATCCACTGGGTATAGAAACTGCGTACGTTAATTGATGTTTACACTTTAATATCAGGAGCATCGTGCTTGATTTCAGTAAACAAATTTCCATTTAGGCTCTTAATATTACACTTTTAACAATCTTCTTTTATGAAGGAGAGAAGAAATAGGAGAATGTTAATTTACCTTTACATTCGTGTGTTTTGGGGGAGAAACTATATCCAGGTATACACTGGCATATCCCTGTCCGACATTCCGAATTAACAGTCACACACTCGTTACTATCCACGCAAGAGTCTCCGATGTAATTTTCTCCTGCAAAAAAAATTACTAACAAAAGATGTAAAATTCATCTTGTTTGTTTTGACTGTTTTTATGAATAGCAAATCAGTCATAAAAGTATACTAGTTTTCTCTTAAAATTTTAACCAGGAACATGACATGCTGATAGTTACACTTATCCTTTAAATATTTCTGTTTCATTGTCAGCAAAATTGAAATTGAGACTATTCTAACATAAAAGGACAAACAAAAGAAAGATACCACGCAGATCAAAGAAATAATTGTTTTCTGCTAAATGTTTATGGCCAGTTAGTTATCTTTGAGAAAAAATGTAGATATGGCCAAGTTTCCAAACATTATTTAAAGAATTTTGGATAGACTAGCTCCTTAAAGGTATTAAATACCTTTATAACTACAATCAGTATAACCAAAGACTTACTTTAACTTTACTTCTTGCAAGAGCTAACAATAAGCAGTTCTACCATATAACACTTAATATTTTGTCTCAAATAAGTTAAAATACATGTATAAAAATAGCCGATCAATCAAATTTAAACATTTCTTGATTTCTTGAATTATATTATGAATTAATTCAAGAAATACAACGATTCTAAAAATATTCAACGATTCAAAGATATACTATGCCTTGAGTGTAGTGTGTAGAGTTTAAAACGTAACATTTTACTCTATGTGCATTCAAAAGATGTTTATTTTACATTACAGAAGAGACTGTATAGTAATTATCATTTTCATTAAATATCAAATTTGAGCATAATATATCTTTAAGACTACGAAATGCTTAGTAACTACTAGAAAATGGACTAAACCTTTTGCTTTAACGTTATAATCGGAGAGGTCACCACAAAGATTAAGAAAAAAATACAGCATTGTGACACCTGATAATCTTGTATGATATTTCACAACCATCAGTCACCCGTCATTAGATTCGAGTGAATCTGCCATGAAACAAACACAGATATTAACTGCCTCTATGGACATGATTAACGATTCCATTAACCTGAAACAGCGGACAGATGTACCACATTGTCATATATATAAGATAACAACTTAAATTTAAAATAATCGTCCTAAAATAACGCCGTACCTTGAGGAGGATGGTTTCTTTTTATTCACTACATCTTAATGAACTGGTAAATGCTGCGCAGAGGGGTAGCAATTAATAACAATAAAAAGGTTGTATTATTTCGAGTTCTGCTATTTCTTATTTCATTTAAGTAAGAAAATAAAACAATAAGAAAACTCTAAGAACTGAGGTGAAGGAAATGTCTTTGTTTTCAGAACAGAAAAGAGAAGCAAATATGCTTTGCTAAGTTTTAAGTATACAGAAGGTATTTCAAAGAAGAAAAATTAAATGGGATTGCTATGCGTGCAAAGTTGTATTCATACTTGCCTACTAACTCGTTGGAATACAATAATACACAACCAAAAGAAAACAACAACAACAACAAAAAGTACGCACAAAACGACAAAATTTGATTGAGTTTGATTGAGCCTGTTCACGGACGGTACTGGAAAGTACACATTACCGTATAGCACCAGTTCAAGCATAATTCAACATTTAAATATTGAAATGGTTATATTTTGAATTTTGAAACATCCGCAGATTTGTTTATACGGTGGATTTCATGGGACCTTCAATGTGACACGTTTGTGCCATTCCTAATCCATGAAAAGCGGCATATGGTCCCCAAGTAAAAGAATGCGTGTACGTGTCCTAAACTAGAAAACAATGGGCGGAACTAAAGAAAATGGCATTTTGAAGGGGGATCACCCTGCATATCACAGATAAAACGTCAAAAGACTCAACTCATATGGTACATCCTATCACAATACCACATTCTTGCAATAATTCTTAAATATAGTATTATAATATTGTTTTTGCCGGATATAGTTACAGTTTTGGATGTGCCCTTTACTTTGTTTATTTTATTTGCTCATCATTTTCATCTCTTTTTTATACAAACGGCCATAGCTTTCATACAAGTATGAGCATTTCTAAAAATGCTAAGAATCGCCGTTTAACGGGGTATCCTAAATACACAATGTACTTCTTATTTTTTTTTTCTCTCAAATAGACTCTTCCATGAATAATATAGCAACTTATTCTTCTTTTACCCCGCAGGCCTTTAGTAACACACTTGTTTCGAGCTTGGTACATGGAGATAGTATTTCAATTCTATATATAAGTAACACACACACAAAAATAGGCTGTGGTAGATATGGCGTGCCATATAGGCGCCCATCTTTAAGGTCTTTTGTCGTCCTTTTGTTATCATGTGGTATTAAATTCTCCATGATTCTCTATGATTTGGTGTACGGGTAGAAATGGTCAAATTTTGTTAAATGTATATGCCGCCGTCCAATCGCAGCTACAAAAATAGACAACTCGGTTATACCATGTATAGGATTTTACAAGAGTTGTCATTTATAAAGACTTATACCAAAGGAGCTCCACGATAGCGTATAATTAGATTAATGTTTAGTAAGCATTACATCATCTGAGACAAATGTAATGTAAGCATCTATGAAATGGCAACGACTTACAAATTATTTGTAAATTGTATATCATACTACAAATGTATTAAAAGAAAGAAATCGTCAATTTTGGGAAGGGATTGGTACTTTCTAAGCCTGTGTTTTATCCTGTGATGCAAAAATATGAAAACAAGGCAAGCATTGTGCAATAATAACGCCGTATCTGTGAAATATATGGCCTTTACGAGCAACACGGAAAACATCCCAGGATACTAATATATTTCATAATAAATCGAAATTTTAAGAAATGAATTATTGCATATGACTGCTAAGACATATTGCGGCATGGCCGAGTGGTTAACACCTCGGACTTGTAATACAATGATCTTCAACCCCGTCAGGTGCAAGTCGTTGTTTCCTTGAGCAAGAAACTTTACACTAATTGCTCAGTACTGGTTGGTTCCAGGAACGGTTTGTGTGTCTACAAGCTTATAGCTTCCTACAGAATCGAACGAAAATAAATAATGTATAAAACAAGACATATTATGCTTAAACCAGCTTTATAAATATTAGAAGGACCATTGTTCATCGTGAGAATTACAACTTGGATATCGTATTAAAGGCGTCGTTCAAGGCGCGTTATTCCTCAGGGAAACAGATAAAAACAATTCTTTAGACAGGATCAACTTGAGTTTAATGGCGTTTACTTTAAAATTCACCTGAATTTCAAATTCGTTAAAAATATTTTGACAGGTTATAATGCAAACAATCTCGTATACACGACAAATCTTTTTAACAATCCATAATACATCTCAATTCCTTTATTTGATAAATGTACAGCAGCCGTGTAAGTAAATAAATAAATAAATAAATAAATAAATAAAATGAAATAAAAAAAAATAAAATAAATGAATGAATGAATGAATGAATAAATTAACTTTTAATTAATAAGTTTATAATTCTAAATAAATAAATAATTTTTTGACTTGGTCATGTAAATAATGGCTAGTAAACGCTCAGTTAAAAGTGCTGAAATACGAGCTAATAAAAAAGCTCGGGCAAAAATGGGAAAATATTATTAAAATGTTTATAAAGATATTTGTAATATTCATGGCAACAATCAAGTATCTTATGAAAGAGTTGTTTCGAGGTTGATGCACAAATTCAAAAAGGCATGAGTTAATTGAAAATTCCTGCAATTCTGATAACGACAAAATATTCAAGTCAAACTCATCATTGACAAAGATGCCAGACTTTCATTTACTTAGATAGCCTACATCGCAGGGATATCTCGTACGATTAAGAAGAATCGCTTGGAAGTTAGGCGAATTTCTGCCAGACGGATACCTTATTTGCTAACATCTATAACAATAAGATTTCGCAAAAACTGTCCGTCGACCATGCATTAACAAGCTATTGTCAAATGTCAAAATAGTTATTTAGTTTTTTCCTATACTCGTAGAAATGATATCCAAATTCCTGTTTCTAGATGCCGTTCTATCACATCTAAGCATCATAGAGGTGTCGTGTTAAGAAAAATCGAACACACTTTGATGAGTTCGACTATATCCATCGTTTTCTCACTACTTAGTACCTGTGACTTTCTTATTTCCTTGACTGAAAAAACATCTTGCTGGTCATCGCTGGAAGAGTAGAGATGGACTTGGGTCATTTTAAGTGATTGAAAGGTATACCTAAGAAGGACTATGTTGAAGCATTTTAAAATTTGGTTAAACGCCTGAAACATTATATTTCTTTAGAAAATCATTCCGAAGGGTTAAAGCAGAAAATTGTAAAATGTTTGTTCAATTGTTAAATTAATTGACCACTGCATAACAATCATAATGACCCACTCTCGAACTCAGTCTTGATTCAGTTCTATTATGTTGTTAATAGAATCGAAATTTTGTAAAGGACAGGAAAGTATTATCAGTTTAAGCAATTGGTTATCTGTTAAAAGTGGTTTTAATTGAAGTACTTAACACATGAAACAGTCAGAAAATACGCAACAAATTTCAACATATTTCATATAGCCGTTTGCATGCCTCATTTGAAAGCGTCCTTTTTCGAACTACAAAGATAAACCTGTTTTTATTGACTTTGTGCCATCGCTGGCAGGAATAGGTAATTAAGGCCTTATTAGTCAATGTCCGAGATTGATGACTGTATAGATATGCCATAGCATTGCTGTATTGGATAACTTTGTAAGGGGTTTCGTGAAGGACCTATTCCCTGCAATTGAAGATATAAGGATAAATAACATGACATTCTTGATAAGGGGAAAACGATATTGTGTTCCATATCTTGCATGAAAACTATATTTTGTGATATATATCGAGTTACTCGCAATCTCTTTGATAGTAAGCGATCACAAAAGTTTGAACTGAATCGTGATACCAACGTTCCGGGTATTGTAAAACTGTAATGTTTGCCAAATAACACACTTGTGTAGCTCGTCCGTACTCCAATGAAACACACGTGTAGTCCGTGCGTGAATAACAAAGGTTAAAACACTCTTGTAAAGTTACGCCTTAAGGTCTCCATATTTTTCTTGCTGATATAATGATCCATGATTTCCCAATAATTGTTTCTGAAATAATATATAAAACGACAGATGTGTTACGTATAGAAAATTATATCCCGCATTTATAAGAGCTGTTATTTTGGTGAGGTGAGAGGTACCCATAAAATGTCACCACTTAAAACATGTAACTTAGATACCCACCGGTTTAGATAAAGGTCGGGACAAATGTTTTCGTGACGATTTGGTTGAAAACAAAATATCTCGGATTAAAACATGTTGTTTTTCTCTAATGTGAATATGATTCTCAGATAACCGGAAATTATAAGAATTGGACTATGCTTATAATTCTGCGCATTTAACTATCTCGTATCAATTTTCAAAACTGAAATGTTGAATCGCTTACATAATTAAAGCAGGAAGATTGCCATCAATTGTCTTGATTTGTACATAAACCAAACTTTCCCTATAGAAATGATACAAAAAAATGGGAACAAAAATCACGAAGGCAAGCCGACGATCAAAGAACGCAGTTCCTGACACAAGCCACACCCAATAGTAAGGACTATGCACTGACAGATAACTTAACCATTAAAAGTATGAAATATTAAAATATTGAAGAAAATAGTAAAATCTATATAATATCACAAATATAATCATAGAAAAGGAGCAAGCAAATCGGTAACGTTGAAGACAGAATATATTTCACATAGTAGTAGTTGTAGTAGTATGTACCCAAAACAACCACGGAATGATAATAGGACTTCTTTTGAAACTGATAAAAGTTATTTAGAATGAACAGTTGTTATTACAAATAAAAACACTGCATGCCTTAGACCAAAGGTGGCCAGTCAAAACACAGCAATTATCAGTTACCAGATTAATATCCGGTAATACTGCAGCGATTTGAAATAGCTACGTAATCAAAGTTTTTAGTTATATTCAATCATATACAGATCTTAGCATGGCAGAATGCTTAACGGATACTAAAATTAATTGGTCCCATTCATTGGTTGTTTTAAGTTGAGAAATTTAATCATACTCCATTACGCATACTTTTATACAAAAAACGTAGCATTCGTAATAACAAATATACGAACGAGGCCGATGGTCACAGCGTGTACTCCTCAACGCTTGATTAAAATTTTCTGTAAAAGAGCATTATTTACGTTATGTCAATACCAAGCATTAAATGCTCGTGTATCCACTGGGTACAGAAACTGCGTACGTAAATTGATGTTTACACTTTTATATCAGGAGCATCGTGCTTGATTTCAGTGAACAAATTTCCATTTAGGCTCTTAATATTACACTTTTAACAATCTTCTTTTATGAAGGAGAGAAGAAATAGGAGATTGTTGATTTACCTTTACATTCGTGTGTTTTGGGGGAGAAACTATATCCAGGTATACACTGGCAAATCCCTGTCCGACATTCCGAATTAACAGTCACACACTCGTTGCTATCCACGCAATAGTCTCCGATGTAATTTTCTCCTGCAAAAAATAATTTTTACTTAGAAAAGATATAAAATTCATCGTATTTGCTTTTGATTTTTTTTATAATGAATAGCAAATATGTCATACAGAGTATAGTAGTTTTCTGTTTAAATTTTAACCAGGGACATAACACGCTGATAGCTACACTTATCCTAAAATATTTTATCATTGATATATCAGTTTATTGTCAGCAAAATTTAAACAGAGACTATTACAAACAAAAGACAGATACTACAAAAATCAAAGAAATAATTGTTTTTTGCTACGTTGTTATGGCCAGATATGGTCCAGTTATCCAAACATTAAAGAATTTAGGATAGATAGCTCCTTAAAGGTAAATACCTTTATAACTACAATCAGTACAACCAAAGACTATACTTCTTTGCAAGAGCTAACAATAAGCAGTTCTACCATATAACACTTAATATTTTGTCTCAAATAAGTTAAAATACATGTATAAAAATAGCCGATCAATCAATTTTAAATATTTCTTGATTTCTTGAATTTAATTAAGAATTAATTTAAGGAAAAAAACGATTCTTAAGATATTCAACGATTCAAAGATATACTATGCCTGTTTTTCTAAGGACTAAGCCTTTTACTTGAACGTTATAAGCGGTCGGAGATTAAGAAAAAAATACAGCATTGTGACACCTGATAATCTTGTATGATATTTCACAACCATCAGTCACCCATCATTAGATTCGAGTGAATCTGCCATAAAACAAATACAGATATTAACTGGCTCTTTAGACATGATTAACGATTCCATTTACCTGAAACAGCGGGAAGATGTATCACACTGTCACATATATATAAGATAACAACTTAAATTTAAAATACTCGTCCTAAAATAACGCCGTACCTTGAGGAGGATGGTTTCTTTTTATTCACGAAATCTTAATGAGCTGGTTAATGCTGCGCAGAGGGGTACCCACCGGTAATTAATTACAATGAAAAGGTTGTACTATTTCGAGTTCTGCTATTTCTGATTTCATTTAAGTAAGAAAATATAACAATGAAAAACTCTAAGAACTGAGGTGAAGGAAATTTCCTTGTTTTCAGAACAGAAAAGAGAAGCAAATATGCTTAGCTAAGTTTTTGTTTGTTTGTTTGTTTGTTTCATTTTACGCCTTTTTCAACAGTATTTCAGTCATATAGGCGGGTAGTTTCCTAACCATCGTTCCTGGAGAGTTACACCAGTACTAGACTACCTTCCTCCGCGCTAAACTACCAAAGCATCTCCCGGGGATCGAACCCACGCCAGAGAGGTAAATGGATTAGAAGTCATCGACTCTAACCCCTCGACCACGGAGGCGGTAGCTAAGTTTTAAGTATATATAGAAGGTATGTTAAAGAAGAAAAATTAAATGGGGTTGCTATGCGTGGATTTTATCGTGTAAAGTTGTATTCATACTTGCACACTAGCTCGTTGGAATACAACAATACACAATCAAAAGAAAAACAAAACAAATTTAAACAACCACCCCCCCCCCCACAAAAAAAAACAACAAAAAAAACCAAAAAAACAAAACAAAAAAAAACAAGAAAAAACAAAAAAAACAACAACACAGAATCCCTAAAGAACGCACAAAACGAAAAAATTGAAAATGCTGCAGGCTCAGTTTGATTGAGCCTGTTCACGGACGGTACTGGAAAGTACACATTACCGTCTAGCACCGGTTCAAGCAGAATTCAACATTTAAATATTAAATTTATTTTAGTTATATTTTGAATTTTGAAACATCCGCAGATTTGTTTATACGGTGGTTCAATGTGACACGTTTGTGCCGTTCCATGAAAAGCGGCATATGGTCCCCAAGTAAAAGAATGCGTGTACGTGTCCTAAACTAGAAAACAATGGGCGGCACTAAAGAAAATGGCATTTTGAAGGAGGATCACCCTGCATAGTCAAAGACTCAACTCATGTGGTACATCCTATCACAATACCACATTCTTGCAATAATTCTTAAATAGAGTATTGTAATATTGTTTTTGCTGGATATAGTTACATTTTTGGATGTGCCCTTTACTTTGTTTATTTTATTTGCTCATCATTTTCATCTCTTTTTTATACAAACGGCCATAGCTTTCATACAAGTATGAGCATTTCTAAAAATGCTAAGTATCGCCGTTTAACGGGGTATCCTAAATACACAATGTACTTCTTATTTTTCTTCTCAAATAGACTCTTCCATGAATAATAGAGCAAATTATTCTTCTTTTACACTGCAGGAGCCTACACACTTGTTTCGAGCTTGGTACATGGAGATACTATTTCAATTCTATATATAAGTAACACACACAAAAAAATAGGCTGTGGCAGATCTGGCGTGCCATATAGGCGCCCATCTTTAAGGTCTTTTGTCGTCCTTTTTGTTATCATGTGGTATTAAATTCTCCATGATTCTCTATGATTTGGTGTACGGGTAGAAACGGTCAAATCTTGTTAAATGTATATGCCGCCGTCCAATAGCAGCTACAAAAATAGTTCAACATTTAGGACAACTCGGTTATATGTTACAAGAGTTGTCATTTATAAAGACTTATATCAAAGGAGCTCCATGAAAGTGTATAATTAGATAAATGTTTAGTAAGCATTACAGCATCTGAGACAAATGTAATGTAAGCATCTATGAAATAGCAACGACTGACAAATTATTTGTAAATTGTATATCATGCTACAAATGTATTAAAAGAAAGAAATCGCCAATTTTGGGAAAGGATTGGTACTTTCTAAGCCTGTGTATTTATCCTGTGATGCAATAATATGAAAACAAGGCAAGCATTGTGCAATAATAACGCCGTATCTGTAAAATATATGGCTGTAACGAGAAACACGGAACACATCCCAGGATACTAATATATTTTATAATAAATCAAAATTGTAAGAAATGAATTAGTGCATACGGCCGCTTAGACACATTATGCTTTACCAGCTTAAAAAAAGAAGAAGACGAGTGGTTAACGCGTCGGACTTGTAATCTAATTATCTTCAACACCGTCAGGTGCAAGTCGTTGTTTCCTTGAGCAAGAAACTTTACACTAATTGCTCAGTACTGGTTGGTTCCAGGAACGGTTTGTGTGTCTATAAGCGTATAGCTTTCTACAGAATCGAACGAAAATAGATTATGTATAAAACAAGACATAATTATTATGCTTAAACCAGCTTTATTAATATTAGAAGGATCATTTACTTGTTCATCGTGAGAATTACAACTTGGATATCGTATTGAAAGCGTCGTTCCCTCAGGGAAACAGATAAAAACAAGTCTTTAGACAGGACAAACTTGAGTTTTATGACGTTTACTTTAAAATTCAACTGTATTTCAAATTCGTTGTAAAAATTTTGACAGGTTATAATGCAAACAATCTCGACACATCTTTTTAACAATCCATTACAACTCTCAATTCCTTTATTTGAATTTGATAAATGTACAGCAGCCGAGTAAATAAATAAATTATAAATAAATTATTTATAAATAAATAAATAAATAAAACAAAATAAATAAAATAAATGAATGAATGAATTGATTAAGTTTTAATTAATTAGTAAATAATTCTAAATAAATGAATAATTTTTTGACTGGGTCTTGATCAATAGGAATTAATAGTTTAACATAGATAATATATGATTGATAAGGTTCTTTTGAATTGAATGAAATAAAAATTGAATGAAAGAAAAACTACAATACTTAAGGTGAATGCAATTTAGAAGAAATTTATTAGATAGTTGATTTCTGTGAGTAATTTAAAATATCTTAAACATTTTTATCGCAATATTATAATACGTTTTTCAATTTTGAATAACGAATTATAGCATTTCGAAAAAGATGCCTTATATAGAAGTTTCCTTTGCTGATATCTAAATAAACTTTCGATATTTCTTTGGCAATTTTACAGACTGTTGCATTAATTAATCATCGGACTGACTGACTGACTTGGTTTTGATACCAGCTTAATCTGTTAGTCCTAACAGTTGTCCAGTGTTTTTTCGTAATCTAATCTCTGATGCCCAGGCTACTTTGTTACTGTTTATTTACAAATCACATAATTTTCCATGCGTTAACATATTTGGTGATTTTTTTATTGTAATTTTTTTCACATATGAAATAACCATAGATGTATGGTGTGTCGCGAACAAGACAAGGGGTTTCTACGACTAAGGTCAATGTCACTGTGGGGTTCAAACTTTGTCAATTTTGATGTTAATATACATATAGGCAGAGATGGTCGTGTTTGCTCTGAAACTAATATGCATGAAAGGATTTTTTTTATTTCACATATGAAGTAATCATAAATGTATGATGTGTAGCTCTTAAGACACATGTTCCTACGCCTTAGTTCAAGGTCACTGGCGGGGTTTAAACTTTTTCAATATTTATGTTATACATATATACATATAAATGGTGGTTGTTGTGTCCACTCTGTAACTTCCATATACATGAAAGTTTCAATTTTTATTTAAAAATATAAAGTCAACATAGATCAATATTTACCACCACAGTGACACTTAACATGCAATAGGTTGTTTATAACTAGAATCCTTCGGGGGCATTTGTCACGTTCTGTGACAGCTGTTGTTTAGACATATGTACATATACCGGTACATTTATAAGGAGACTTAAGTATATGCACTATTTACAAGTGACATTCACAGGGACGCTGATCATTTACCCTACACTATAGTCTAGTTTAATGAGGATGATAACGCCTTATCATAAATTCGTGCTTAATTTATAGGCGGGGCTTAGTATGCTAAGTGTTCTATCCCATGATTCAAATTATCGAATAAATATTTTTCAGTAGATCTTTACAATAATATTTTTAATTATACAATATATATCTTTAAATATGGAACATATATATAGAAAATTATCGCACACAAATATTTTTTATGATGTACAAATATTCAGCAGGATTGAATAAATATTATGGTATAGAATATAAAATTAGAGTTATACAATATAAATATTGGATATAGAACATAAATTAAACTTACTGATTAACACGCCATACTCAACGCTTGATTAAAATATTCTGTAAATAGCATTATTTACGTAATGTCAATACCAAGCATTTAATGCTCGTGTATCCACTGGGTACAGAAACTGCGTACGTAAATTGATGTTTACACTTTACATATCAGGAGCATTGTGCTTGATTTCAGTAAACAGATTTCAATTTAGTTTCTTAAAAATGATATTATCTCATTTGTTAACTCAGATCGTAAGTAATTACCGGCATTGTTTACATATTGCATGTAGCGTTAAACGGGTTTTTTATTGTTAATTTGGGGACTGACAACCATCATGACCATAAATAATGTCAGAATTATAAAGATTAATGATTTAATTATTTCATTAACTGTTTACATATTTAATTGTAAACAGCGTTCCTTTAGCTAAAAAGTTTCATTTATTATAATTTTACCCGATAAACTTTGACAGGTGTTGTTGTTCGCTAATACATTATGGTTTGTATAACTTCTGTTGTCAATAGCAAATGCTGTCTAATCGTAGTAAACATACTGTTTCAAAGATATGTTTCATCAAAAGCAACAAACTTATAGCCATTCCATGGTACTAGTTATTTAGGCTTTGACAGTCGTCCAGATCAAGTATCACTAGTCCCTCTAACCCCAACAATTTCTATTTTATATAGAACATTGTTATAGTTGTGATCACTTCATTGTTCGTAAATACAGTATCGTTCTCTACAGTCCAGTCCGATTATTGGTCACCAAATCTTGAGCACGTTACCACATTTTAAAGAAGATTAAAGTAGCCTGGTACCATAAAGCTGGCCCGTAGCGCAACAATATCATGCGTTAACAAGCATCTTTTATGATGTTGATTTACCTGTACATTCGTGTGTTTTGGGGGAGAAACTATATCCAGGTATACACTGACAAATCCCTGTCCGACATTCCGAATTAACAGGCACACACTCGTTACTATCCAAGCAAAAGTCTAAAAGAATTTTTACTTAGAAAAGATATAAAATTCATCTTGTTTGTTTTGATTGTTTTAATGAATAGCAAATCAGTCATAAAAAGTATTCTAGCTAGTTTTCTCTTAAAATTTTAACCAGGGACATGACATGCTGATAGCTACACTTATCCTTTAAATATTTTATCATTGATGTATCTGTTTCATTGTCAGCAAAATTTAAACACAGACTATTCTAACATAAAAGGACAAACAAAAGTAAGATACCACACAGATAAAAAAAAAATATTTTCTGCTGAATGTTTATGGCCAGTTAATTACCTTTGAGAAAAAAAATGTAGATATGGCCAAGTTTTCCAAACATTATTTAAAGAATTTTGGATAGACTAGCTCCTTAAAAAAAACAACCTTATAACTATAACTCCAATCAGTATGTAACTAAAGACCATACTTATATGCAAGCGCTAACAATAACAGTTCTACCATATAACTCTCAAATAAGTTATAAATACATGTTTTTAAATAGCCGATCAATCAAATTTAAATATTTCTTGATTTCTCGAATTATATTAAGAATTAATTTAAGAAAAACAACGATTCTTAATATATTCAACGATTCAAAGATATACTATGCCTTTTTCCTTTCTTTCTTTTTTTTAAAGGCCAGTTTTTATTGACACAATGTAATCATACTGTGATTTTAAAACGTAACATTTTTACTCTAAGTGCATTCAAAAGATGTTTATTTTAGATTACAAGAGAGACTGTATAGTATTTATCATTTTCATCAAATATCAAATTTGAGCATAAGACTTTAAGACTACGAAATTCTCAGTAACTACTAGAAAAAGGACTAAGCCTTTTACTTGAACCTTATAAGCGAAGAGGTCACCACAAAGATTAAGAAACAAATACAGCATTGTGACACCTGATAATCATGTATGATATTTCACAACCATCAGTCACCCATCATTAGATTCGAGTGAATCTGCCATAAAACAAACACAGATATTAACTGCCTCTATAGACATGATTAACGATTCCATTAACCTGAAAGAGCGGGAGGATGTATCCCACTGTCACATATATAAGATAACAACTTAAATTTAAAATACTCGTCCTAAAATAACGCCGTACCTTGAGGAGGATGGTTTCTTTTTATTCACGTAATCTTAATGAGCTGGTAAATGCTCCGCAGAGGGGTAGCAATAAATAACAATGAAAAGGTTGTATCATTTCGAGTTCTGCTGTTTTCTGATTTCATTTAAGTAAGAAAATATAACAATGAAAAACTCTAAGAACTGAGGTAAAGGAAATTTCCAGGTTTTCAGAACAGAAAAGAGAAGCAAAATATGCTTAGCTAAATTTTACGTATACAGAAGGTATTTTAAGAAGAAAATTTAAATGGGGTTGCTATGCGTGGATTTTATTGTGTAAAGTTGTATTCATACTTACCTACTAGCTCGTTGGAATACAACAATACACAATCAAAAGAAAAACAAACAAAAAGAACAAAAAAACAACAAAAAACAAAGAAAAAGAAACACAGAATCCCTAAAGAACCGACAAGATTGAAAATGCTGCAAGCTCAGTTTGATTGAGTCTGATCACGAACGGTACTGGAAAGTACACATTACCGTCTAGCACCGGTTCAAGCAGAATTTAACATTTAAATATTAAAATGGTTATATTTTGAATTTTGAAACATCCGCAGATTTTTTTATACGGTGGTTATCATGGGACCTTCAATGTTACACGGAAAGAATCCCCTATTTTATAAATATTTTATAATAAATCAAATTGTAAGAAATGAATTAGCTAGTGCATACGGCTGCTTAGATACATTATGCTTTACAAGCTTTAAAAAAATAAAATAAAAAATGAAGTCTAAACGTCGAAAGCTAAAGAAAAGCGTTTGTTTTCATGGAACTGATTATATTAACCAGGTTTACAAATATAAGGATCATTACTTGTTCATCGTGAGAATTACAACTTGGCTATTGTATTGAAAGCGTCGTTTAAGGCATGTTATTCCTCAGAGAAACAAATCTAATACAGGACACCAAAATAAAAAGATTTGAAAAATAAAAATAAAATAATGTCTGTTTATAATGGCCAACCACACAAATAACACTTTATTCTTTTTAT
Source organism: Ruditapes philippinarum (assembly GCF_026571515.1). NCBI lineage: Eukaryota > Metazoa > Mollusca > Bivalvia > Venerida > Veneridae > Ruditapes > Ruditapes philippinarum. Next base: position 62,163 of record NW_026856709.1, read on the forward strand.
ATTTCGGTATACCTGAGACATTTGCCGACAAACTGGTCTCATATAACACTCAAAGAAAGCAGATGAAATGTGATTCAGACACTTTTTATGAAGTTACAAGTGCAGGCTTGGTACATCATTCACGAAATCGGCTTTACCTCATAAAAAGTAACTCAAGCATATGTAGTCTGGTTGTTTCAGAATTATATAAAACAAGTAGTTTGTCAAATGTCTCGGGTATACGTACCGAATACAAAAAAATTAATAACTGTAATTTATGAGTGTACCAATATACATCAACGAAACAAATTCATTTACCTGAATATTTTTGCAAGGTTGTCATGCTCATGAAATATCTAGAAAAATATACTTTCATGAAATTTTTAAATGAGATTTAAACACTTAAATGGGCCCGTTTTAGTTTATATTATTTCACGCATTTCATGTCCCTCTCCTTTCACCGCCCTTATGTCTATTCCAGGTTTTGGTTGGGTGCCTTCTGGGTGCCCAACTTTGGTGTGTCGGGGGCTGCGTCCTGTGAACGTTGCCTTTGCCTTGTTGATTATTGTCTTTTAAAATATAATGTCATATTTCTCGATCGCGCTATAATTTTATTTCTTTCAATCTAATTCTCTTTTAGATGTAACGGTCCGCTTACTTACTGTGTTCCTCGTTTCGGTTAATCATTGTACAAATTCGGCGTTTCTATTGCGCAATTCCTGTGATATTCTCACATTCCTGGACCATTCCTGGCGGATTATATTGGCCTCATTAATTGCGTTCTTGGCCACTCGAGCTCGTACAAAATCAACCCCTGTGTTACAACCTATCAAATCACACATTATTGCAATATTCCCGTAATTTTAAACATTAAAAAGATATACCTATGAAACATTTAAAATATGATCAAACGTCTGAAAAAAACAACAACAAAAAACAATGAACAAATTGTTCATGCAAGGAGTACAAACCTTGTTGGGCTATTCGCTTTTGTGTTCGATTTCAATTGCCATTTTATATAAGTTAACATCCAAATAATTTAAAGAATCTACTTATTCTATATGATTATCACTTTTCAAAATCAAAGCTTTTGTTATGCTGGTATTTTGTCGTAAAGTAAGCCCCATATATTGCTACATTCTTCTATGACGTTCAGCATTGACTGTTGGGATTTTGGATCTTGAGAAAATATAACTGCGTCATCGGCAAAATGCAATAAAATAATTGAACGCTACCAATGCAATTCCATTAACATTAATATTAGTTTTATTTGTCAAAATCAATTAGAAAGAAGATACACAAAAAGCTGCTGGCGGGGTCACCTTGCTTCACTTCAATGTTTGAATTTATAAAGTTAGAATTAGTCGAATTATACCTTACAAACGATTTGACCGCTGAGTACATTGACTTTATAGCGAATACAAATTTTGTGCTTACATTTGCATTCCTAAGCTTTTGCCACAAATAAACACTATCAATTTTTTTCACAGATTATAAAGAAGCAACCAGAAAGAATTTATGATTTATTCAATCATATTAAAATCATTGAATTCAAACGACAAATACATAAAGAAGAAATATCAAGATTCAGCCATTATATGTTTGAGAAATAATGACGCTATAGATCAACAAGACACTTTTTAGATATAAGTAAAATATCACTCATTAGCAATAGGCATTTGTTCTGCAATGTGACTTATATTTTGAAATACAAAATATTCTTTTCACTTTCCAATATGAAAACACTTCAGTTTGTAGAGGGTTTTATTCTAAATTGTTTAACAGTGTGACTGTCATAGAAATACAAACTATAAAAAAAATCAACATTAAATTATCTACCGTAATTGGATTTTAAACATTTTAATATGTCAATTTTCTCTTCGAAGTTGAAATGGCTATAAACAGCTATCATCGTAATGTGGCGGCAGTTTCAGCATTGTTTAGGGGAAAACAGATGTGATTGAAATCGACGTTTTCACATTTTATTTAGATAAAATAGTTTTCTTTGATTAAAACGCCTATTGATTACCAATCTACATAGATAACTGCACATTTCCGGTAATAAAAACACGCACTTCTGTCGTAAATCTAGTTTGAATGTGTTGTAAAATGCAACTTCAATGTATTTGCATCATGAAGTGATTGGCTTAATTATTTCAGTCAGCGGTCGCATTTAAATTTTATCTGCAACTGCAAGAGAACCTACTCTCTGTAGACCTATATCCGTCTTGAACACAACTTCTTTTAAATTGATACTTTATACACTGCATGTGGTCAAAAAGGTATATATGTATTTTGTAAGAAAAATGTGTATCTATGTCATTTAACAACACGTTTTTAAAGACTTTTGATAGAAAATGTCGTGCGACTTTGGATGAATGACCTATACAAATAATGCATTGCTACATAGAATCAATAACAGTCGTAACTTTAGACGTGATCTTTTTATTTACAAATTTGCGAATTTGCATTATAATTGACTTTTGAATGTAATATTATACATGTATACTAGTAAAGTGGTTGTTCAAGCGTGAGTCAATATGTAACGCAATATAATGTATATTTTCTAATTTAGCTCGTGATTCTTGTGTTTTTGTAAGGTATGATATGCTTCAAAACATCTGATTTCAAATAATACTAGAATCATGTGGGCAGTCTATCGATTAAGAATTTTATTCACATTGAAAATACCTTGCACGGGTAACTTTATGTAAATAATGGCTAGTAAACGCTCAGTTAAAAGTGCTGAAATACGGACTTACATTAAAGCTCGGGTAAAACTAGGAAAATATGCTAAAATGTTTATAATGATATTTGTAATATTCAAGGTACCAATGAAGTATCTAATGCAACTGTTTCGAGGTTGATGCACACATTCAAAAAAGGGCATGAGTGAATTGAAAATTCCTGCAATTCTGATAACGACAAAAACATTCATAAAGTCAAACTCAGCATTGACAAAGATGCCAGACTTTCATTTACTCAGATAGCCTATATCGCTGGGATATCTCGTACGATTTTGAAGAATCGCTTGAAAGTTAGGCGAATTACTGCCAGATGGATACCTTATTTGCTAACATCTATAACAAAAAGATTTCACAAAAACTGTCCGTCGACCATGCATTTACAAGCAATTGTCAAACATCAAAAAAGTTATTTAAGTTTTTTCTATACTCGTAGAAATGATGTCCAAATTCCTGTTCTAGAGGCCGTTCTATCACATCTAAGTATCATAGAGGCGTCGTGTTAAGAAAAATCGAACACACTTTAATGAAGTTTGACTATATCCATCGTTTTCTCACTACTTGGTACCTGTGACTTTCTTCTTTCCTTGACAAAAAAACCATATTGCTGGTCATCGCTTCAAGAGAAGAGATGGATTTGGATCTTTTTCAGTGATTGAAAAGTATACCTATAAGGAGGACTATGTTGAAGCATTTAAAAATTTGATTAAACATCTGAAACTTTATATTTCTTAAGAAAAACATTCCGAAGGGTTGAAGCAGAAAATTGTAAAATGTTTGTTCAATTGTTAAATTAATTGACCACTGCATAACAATCATAATGACCCACTCTCGAACTCAGTCTTGATTAAGTTCTATCATGTTGTTAATAGAATCGAAATTTTGTAAAGGACTGGAAAGTATTATCAGTTTCAGCAATTGGTTATCTGTTAAAAGTGAACTATCTTCCTACAAAGATAAACCTGTTTTTATTGACTTTGTGCCATCGCTGGCAGGAATAGGTAATTAAGGCCTTAGTAGTCAATGTCCGAGATTGATGACTGTATAGATATGCCATAGCATTGCTGTATTGGATAACTTTGTAAGGGGTATCGTGAAGGACCTATTCGCTGCAATTGAAGATATAAGGATAAATAATATGATATTCTTGATAAGGGGAAAACGATATTGTGTTCCATATCTTGCATGAAAACTATATTTTGTGATATATATCGAGTTACTCGCAATCTCTTTGATAGTAAGCGATCACAAAAGTTTGAACTGAATCGTGATACCAACGTTCCGGGTATTGTAAAACTGTAATGTTTGCCAAATAACACACTTGCGTAGCTCGTCCGTACTCCAATGAAACACACGTGTAGTCCGTGCGTGAATTACAAAGGTTAAAACACTCTTGTAAAGTTAAGCCATCGAAGGTCTCCATATTTTTCTTGCTGATATAATGATCCATGATTTCCCAATAATCGTTTCCATAGTTTGTACATTCTGAAATTATATATAAAACGACAGATGTGTTACGTATAGAAAATTATATCCCGCATTTATAAGAGCTGTTATTTTGGTGAGGTGAGAGGTACCCATAAAATGTCACCACTTAAAACATGTAACTCAAATACCCACCGGTTTAGATAAAGGTCGGGACAAATGTTTTCGTGACGATTTGGTTGAAAACAAAATATCTCGGATCAAAACATATTGTTTTTCTCTAATGTGAATTTGATTCTCAGATGACCGGAAATAATAAGAATTGGACTATGCTTATAATTCTGCGCATTTAACTATCTCGTATCAATGTTCAAAACTGAAATGTTGAATCGATTACATAATTAAAGCAGGAAGATTGCCATCAATTGTCTTGATTTGTACATAAACCAAACTTTCCCTATAGAAATGATACAAAAAAAATGGGAACAAAAATCAAGAAGGCAAGACGACGATCAAAGAACGCAGTTCCTGACACAAGCCACACCCAATAGTAAGGACTATGCACTGACAGATAACATAATCATTAAAAGTATGAAATCTTAAAATATTGAAGAAAATAGTAAAATCTATATAATATCACAAATATAATCATAGAAAAGGAGCAAGCAAATCGGTAACGTTGAAGACAGAATATATTTCACATAGTAGTAGTTGTAGCAGTATGTACCCAAAACAACCACGGAATGATAATAGGACTTCTTTTGAAACTGATAAAAGTTATTTAGAATGAACAGTTGTTATTACAAATAAAAGCACTGCATGCCTTAGACCAAAGGTGGCCTGTCAAAACACAGCAATTATCAGTTACCAGATTAATATCCGGTAATACTGCAGCGATTTGAAATAGCTACGTAATCAAAGTTTTTAGTTATATTCTATCATATACAGATCTTAGCATGGCAGAATGCTTAACGGATACTAAAATTAATTGGTCCCATTCATTGGTTGTTTTAAGTTGAGAAATTTAATCATACTCCATTACGCATACTTTTATATAAAAAACGCAGCATTCGTAATAACAAATATACGAACGAGGCTGATGGTCACAGCGTGTACTCCTCAACGCTTGATTAAAATATTCTGTAAAAGAGCATTATTTACGTTATGTCAATATCAAGCATATTATAAATGCTCGTGTATCCACTGGGTACAGAAACTGCGTACGTAAATTGATGTTTACACTTTTATATCAGGAGCATCATGCTTGATTTCAGTAAACAGATTTCCATTTAGGCTCTTAATATTACGCGTTAAACAAGCTTCTTTTATGAAGAAGAAAGAGATTGTTGATTTACCTTTACATTCGTGTGTTTTGGGGGAGAAACTATATCCAGGTATACACTGGCAAATCCCTGTCCGACATTCCGAATTAACAGTCACACACTCGTTGCTATCCAAGCAAGAGTCTCCGATGTAATTTTCTCCTGCAAAAAATAATTTTTACTTAGAAAAGATATAAAATTCATCGTATTTGCTTTTGATTTTTTTATAATGAATAGCAAATATGTCATACAGAGTATAGTAGTTTTCTGTTTAAATTTTAACCAGGGACATAACACGCTGATAGCTACACTTATCCTTAAATATTTTATCATTGATATATCAGTTTATTGTCAGCAAAATTTAATCAGAGACTATTACAAACAAAAGAAAGATACCACAAAAATCAAAGAAATAATTGTTTTTGCTCGTTGTTATGGCCAAAGTCATTTCAATTACTTTTGGATAGACAGTTGGATATTATATACAGTCAGTATAACCAAACATTTGAAAGTTTCAGTTTTCATCATAATACAATATTTGCTAGAAACAATAAAATACCTATTTAAATATTCTTAGTTCTCGTTAATAAATCTAATTAGGAAAAATGACTAAGACCTTGTTTTGCTTTTAACGTTTAAACGTAAAGAGGTCACCACAAAGATTAAGAAAAAAATACAGCATTGTGACACCTGATAATCTTGTATGATATTTTACAACCATCAGTCACCCATCATTAGATTCGAGTGAATCTGCCATAAAACAAATACAGATATTAACTGGCTCTATAGACATGATTAACGATTCCATTAACCTGAAACAGCGGGAAGATTTATCACACTGTCACATATATAAGATAACAACTTAAATTTAAAATACTCGTCCCAAAATAACGCCGTGCCTTGAAGAGGATGGTTTCTTTTTATTCACTAAATGAGCTTGTAAATGCTCCGCAGAGGGTAGCGATGATGAACAATGAAAAGGTTGTATTATTTCGAGTTCTGCTATTTCTGATTTCATTTAAGTAAGGGAAATACAATAAAAAACTCTAAAAACTGAGGTGAAGGAAATGTCCTTGTTTTCACAACAGAAAAGAGAACGAAATATGCTTAGCTAAGTTTTAAGTATACAGAAGGTATTTTAAAGAAGAAAAATTAAATGGGGTTGCTTTGTGTGGATTGCATCGTGTAAAGTTGTATTCATACTTGCCTACTCGCTCGTTGGAATAGTTAGAATACAACAATACACAATCAAAAGAAAAACAAACAAAAAAAACAAAAAACACAGAGAATCCCTAAAGAACGCACAAAACGACAAAATTGAAAATGCTGCAGGCTCAGTTTGATTGAGGCTGTTCACGGACGGTACTGGAAAGTACACATTACCGTCTAGCACCGGTTCAAGCAGAATTCAACATTTAAATATTAAATTTATTTTAGTTATATTTTGAATTTTGAAACATCCGCAGATTTGTTTATACGGTGGTTATCATGGGACCTTCAATGTGACACGTTTGTGCCATTCCATGAAAAGCGGCATATGGTCCCCAAGTAAAAGAATGCGTGTACGTGTCCTAAACTAGAAAACAATGGGCGGAACTAACACGGGGAGGAATCACGCCGTTCGTTACCCAAACAAACAAGATGGCGGATGCGGCCAAAAAGTAGGATTTTCCCTTTTTTCTCTGAAATTCGTGATGTTCATGTGTAAAGGTACATATAACAACCTTCTCCACAATTTTCCTGGCACACCGAAATGTATTTCATAGTGTTTCGTCCCGTGCTTCTTCTGAAATGCGCGTCACCAGATTCGAAGCGAGAGAATTTTCCACCGGTTTGATCGTGGTAACGTACGGCTTCTTCTCTAAAATTCACTGTTTCGTTTACATATATGTATATTAACTGAAATCACTGACATTAAAAAGTTGTAATATGTCGGCATCTAAAGTATTCATGCCCATTCTGGCTAGAATAACCGCTGAAAATATTAAAATCGGGGCATTTTCCGGAAATGATAACGTATGGCGCACAAAATAACAATGATAACGTACGGCGCATTTTTGTCTGCTTAATTGATTTTCTATATAAGAGAAAAGTTATGTTACCAGTTACCAGACATAAGAGGATGTTTAGAACCAAATAAAGAAACTGAATATTATTTAGTGTTTGCATAATATCTGTCATGTGTTTTTGTATCGGATAGAAATATCCGATCCGAGGGCTCTTTCGCAATGGGCTGTAACGATGCTTGCTAACTTAAGCCCTTGTGCAGGTGCCAGTGGGATGGATATTAAAATCCGATAGGTAATCACGAGTGATATGTTTTCTTGCATATCATAGTCGAATATAGAGCAACTTTTCCACCTTTGGTGATCTTAAAGTTTCGTCAAAAGTGAAACTTGATCGCAAATTTCAAATATCTATGTATATGTTAGTGCTCATCCGTACTGTTCTATAGAAATTATAGATTTTGACGGGAGCGATAGCGACAGAAGGATGTTTTAATTTCTGTAAAACAGCTACGGATGAATACTAACATACTAAGTGTCAAGCTTTTTTGGCACTTTATTACGTCACAATGCTGTTCTATGAATTATAATCGACTATGAACGGAATTCAATAAAGTATCGTCTTTTGTCATGTTTGTTCTTCAATGAAAATTAACGCACATATTTTTTTAAGAAATACAGCGCTTTCATTGGGTGAGAAATAAATTTGGACACTACATAAACTTCTATTTTCCATAGTGATCAATAGAACCGTGTTCGTAAAATAGACAAGTATAGTGACGAAAGAAAGTAAATATTAATGAAGCTAAATAAAGCTTGACACTTAGTATGTTAGTATTCATCCGTAGCTGTTCTACGGAAATAAGAAACATTCTCCGGCCGCTATATCGCTCCTGTCAAAGTTTCTAAATTCTGTAGAACAACACAGATGAACACTAACTGATTACTACGCTACTATGATAATAGTGTTTACGAAGTGTATGTTACTAACATATACTTCGTACACACTATTATCATAGTAGCGTAGTAATTTTTACAGCTGTTCTTTCATAAAGATAATGACGTCATCTGAGCGCATTCATGAGCGGTCTAGCTTTAATGATTTCAGACGGGTTCTCGGGCATGGATAAAACATCGAAATCCAAATCCGATTTGAAACTTTATCATGGTCGGTAAATTGTTTACCGCAAATTTCAATGACACTCTTTTATTGCTGAAACCTGCAATACTATTTTGTAAGAGATTGATTGTTTTTGTTGGGGCGTTTGCGAGAAAAAAACGCCAAAATATGATAGGCAAATTTATGAATTGGATGTAATTGTTTTGATCGAATCAATTATAATTAAAAACTGTACGGATATGTCGTGCAAATATATCTGACGTCATAGTGGCACAACGTCACGCTTAATAGAAAACGTTTCGTCAAATAAACTGGAAATTTCTTATTTAATAAATTTATTGAACTTTTTCGCAAAACATTATTTTCTAACTAATTCAATAAATTCAATATAGAACTTATACTCATTCATTATTCTCTTTTATGAATTTTCTTTTAATGAGCGACCAGATTGTATAAACACAGGCTCATCTCATCTGGGTGTAAGCTAGTCGTAATCACTTTTCGTTTTGTTATTTGTTTGGGTCGTCAGACCAAACAAATAATGGTAGCGAAATTTCAGACTCTAATGCTGTTAATTGCAAGTGCCGAAAGTAGTCCGCTTTTTTAAGCGGTTACTTCCCTTTATATGTAAACTATCGCCGAAAAATTCAGGGGAGATCACTGCGTAAAGATGGACAAATGACAGGCGCATTAATTTTCAAGCAAAATAATTCCCGAATGGTCGAAGATTTCTAAATTGTTTTATTCTTTATAGATATATATGCTTATAGTAAGCTCCATGATTATTTACATCTGTGTTAAACAAGCAATTATCATAGTATTGCAAGCAATCCATAAGTCCCCTACCGGTAAGAGCCCAAGCAACATTCTGAAGGGCCATTGGCCATTCACTTATGTTTCTATTTTAAGTAAATTTGTTGAAAAAGTTCTTAAAAAGTGATCACAGTGAACAGACAGACAGACGGACTGAAGGACAGTCTAAAGTTATTTTTTAAACATCCCTGTTATCAAAATATAACATTTTAAAAGCAAAATTTAAAAAAAAGGAGATAACGATGTCAAACATGATGTGAGTGTAACAAAGAACAATTAGTAATGAAGGTATGAGTATTGAATATTTATTTTTAAATTGAAGTAAATGAAAGTTAAAAGAACAAATAGGAAAAATTAAAAGTTTAAGGAGGAGATAATTCTGGAAATATAGATGCTAGATTTATAAACCTTGTCATATTATAATGATGTGGGAGTTTGAAGAAAATTCTATCATGATTGAAGAAGTTGGAGTAAAAATTACCAATTTCTCAAAAAAAAGTCTAAGTTCAAAAGGGGCATATTTCTGGAAATAGTCTTGCTAGAGTATTGAACACTAACAAATGTTGAGTGATAATAAGAAACATTTATATGAAGTTTGAAGTAGATACGTTCAGAAAAAAAGAAGTTATTAAAAAAAAAAACAATGTTTTTTTTCATGAAAATTTTAAGTTCAAGGGAGGTAATTCTGATAAATTTTGTGCTAGAGTTGTAAACTTTGTCACATATGATGTGGTTGATGACTAGCAACTTATTTTTAAAGTTTGAAGAAAATACTTTAAGAAATAAAGAACTTATAGTGAAAAAACTTAAAAACTAGAATCAGAAATCTTGAAATTCAGTCTATTTGTTGCCATAGCAACCAGAATTTTCAACACAGGAAGATAAGAAAAGGATGTGCATAATTTCCATACTGCCATCTACCCATATGTCAAGTTTCATAAAAATATTTTCAATACTTTTTGCGTTATCACTGGATCCAGGTTATGTGTAAAATCTGCCATATTTTCAGTCTATTTGTTGCCATAGCAACCAGAATTTTCAGCATAGGAAAAAAAGAAAAAGACGTGCATAATCTCCATACTACCATCTATCCATATATCAAGTTTCATAAAAAGAAATTCAGTACTTTTTGCGTTATCGCGGGATCCAGGTTATGTGTTAAATTTGCCATATTTTCAGTCTATTTGTTGCCATAGCAACCAGAATTTTCAACATAGGAACAAAAGAAAAAGACGTGCATAATCTCCATACTGCCATCTATCCATATACCAAGTTTCATTAAAATATTTTCAGTACCTTTTGTGTTATCGCGGGATCCAGTTTTGTGGACGGACGGACTGACGGACGGACAGACGGACGGACTGACGGACAGACAGACGGACAGACGGACGGAGGGTAAACCTAAAGTCCCCTCCGGTAAACCGGTAGGGGACTAACAACAGTTAGCGTCGTTACAAACCCTATATAGAATAATATAGTTTTCTACAGGCTGTTAACAAATAACTTCACCGTGGCCGTGGGGTTTGCGCGCTCGCTTAGGAAGCGAGATGTCTAGAGTTCAAATCCCAGTTAAGGCAACTCATTTTTTTCTAATTGTTTAAGTCAAATAAACATTGGATTGAATATCAGTGTTTAAATTAGTCTTATAGCCAATTTACTACAATTAAGACGCTGGTAAGCATTGGTGGCACTTTACAAAAACAAATTGGTTTATAATCTCACAACCTTCACCTTTCTGACATTCTGAGACCCAAACAAATTCAGCGCCTTCTGTGCTTTGATTTATGTTTGACGTGGTTCAAATATTAAGATTTTCTTATCAGTAATTTGTTAAAGTAATTTTGGAAAAGAAAATATATCAAGTCTTCCGTACCATTTTAACATTTTTGCTCTGGTGAATGCATTTCTTCTTTCTGATAAGGGGATAAGACCATAATTATCGCACAACACTGGCGAAATTTAATGTGAAGACAACAATACACAAATTCTGCATTTTATACAAAAATATTCTCAAACTATAAACGTGTGTTTTACTTGGTATATTTACAACGAATATCTATTATGCCACCAGCTAGAAAGATATTGATACCCGATGGTGCAGCATTGTTCAATAATTTATTTCTGAGATGACAAATATCTATCATTTCCTACATACAAATAATTTATTATCAGCTGACTGGACAAATAGAAATCCACCAAGTAGAAAAATGCGCCGTACGTTATCATTGATATTTTATGCGCCATACGTTATCATTTCCGGAAAATGCCCCGATATTAATATTTACACCAGTAAATCTAGCCAAAATGGGCATGAATGATTACTTGACAACATATTACAACTTTTTAAAGTCAGTGGTTTCAGTTAATATACATATATGTAAAAGAAACAGCGAATTTGAGTGAAGAAGCCGTACGTTACCACGATCAAACCGGTGGAAAATTCTCTCGCTTCGAATCTGGTGACGCGCATTTCAGAAGAAGTACGGGACGAAACACCATGAAATAAATTTCTGTGTGCCAGGAAAATTGTGGAGAAGGTTGTTATATGTACCTTTACACAAGAACATCATGAATTTCAGAGAAAAAAGGGAAAAACCTACTTTTTGGCCGCATCCGCCATCTTGTTTGTTTGGGTAACGAACGGCGTGATTCCTCCCCGTGACTAAAGAAAATGGTATATTGAAGGGGAATCACCCTGCATATCACAGATAAAACGTCAAAAGACTCAACTCATGTGGTACATCCTATCACAATATCACATTCTTGCAATAATTCTTAATTACAGTATTATAATATTGTTTTTGCCGGATATAGTTACTGTTTTGGATGTGCTCTTTACTTTGTTTATTTTATTTGCTCATGATTTTCATCTCTTTTTTATTCAAACGGCCATAGCTCTCATTCAAGTATGAGCATTTCTAAAATGCTAAGAATCGTCGTTTAACGGGGTATCCGAAATTCACAATGTACTTCTTATTTTTCTTCTCAAATAGACTCTTCCCTGAATAATAGAGCAAATTATTCTTCTTTTACACCGCAGGAGCCTACACACTTGTTTCGAGCTTGGTACATGGAGATACTATTTCAATTCTATATATAAGTAACACACACAAAAAATAGGCTGTGGCAGATCTGGCGTGCCATATAGGCGCCCATCTTTAAGGTCTTTTGTCGTCCTTTTTGTTATCATGTGGTATTAAATTCTCCATGATTCTCTATGATTTGGTGTACGGGTAGAAACGGTCAAATCTTGTTAAATGTATATGCCGCCGTCCAATAGCAGCTACAAAAATAGTTCAACATTTAGGACAACTCGGTTATATGTAACAAGAGTTGTCATTTATAAAGACTTATATCAAAGGAGCTCCATGAAAGTGTATAATTAGATAAATGTTTAGTAAGCATAACAGCATCTGAGACAAATGTAATGTAAGCATCTATGAAATGGCAACGACTGACAAATTATTTGTAAATTGTATATCATGCTACAAAAGTATTAAAAGAAAGAAATCGCCAATTTGGGGAAAGGATTGAGACTTTCTAAGCCTGTGTATTTATCCTGTGATGCAATAATATGAAAACAAGGCAAGCATTGTGCAATAATAACGCCGTATCTGTGAAATATATTGCTGTAACGAAAGCAGCCCATGATACTAATATATTTTATAATAAATCAAAATTGTAAGAAATGAATTAGTGCATACGGCCGCTTAGACACATTATGCTTAACCAGCTTAAAAAAAGAAGAAGAAGACGAGTGTTTAACGCGTCGGACTTGTAATCTAATGAACTTCAACACCGTCAGGTGCAAGTCGTTGTTTCCTTGAGCAAGAAACTTTACAATAATTGCTCAGTACTGGATGGTTCCAGGAACGGTTTGTGTGTCTATAAGCTTAATTATAGCTTCCTACAGAATCGAACGAAAATAAATTATGTATAAAACAAGACATATTATGCTTAAACCAGCTTTTTAAATATTAGAAGGATCATTTACTTGTTCATCGTGAGAATTACAACTTGGATATCGTATTGAAAGCGTCGTCCAAGGCGCGTTACTCGTAAGGGAAACGGATAAAAACAATTCTTTAGACATGACAAACTTTAAGTTTTATGACGTTTACTTTAAAATTCACCTGTATTTCAAATTCGTTATAAAGATTTTGACAGGTTATAATGCAAAAAATCTCGTATACACGACAAATCTTTTTAACAATCCATAATACATCTCAATTCCTTTATTTGATAAATGTACAGCAGCCGTGTATATAAATAAATACATAAATAAATAAATAAGTTAAATGAAATAAATGAATTAATTTATTAAGTTTTAATTAACAAATTAATAATTCTAAATAAATGAATAAATTTTTTGACTTGGTCTTGATCAATAGAAATTAATAGGTTAACATAGATGAGATATGACTGATAAGGTTCTGATAAGAATTGAATGAAATAAAAATTAAATGAAAGAAAAAATACAAAACTTAAGGTGAATGCAATTTAGAAGAAATTTATTATAAGTTTATTTCTTTGAGTATTTTAAAACATCTTAAACATTTTTATCGCAATATTATAATTCGTTTTTCAATTTTTAATAACGAATTGTAGCATTTTGAAAAAGACGCCTAATATAGAAGTTTCCTTTGCTGATATCTTAATAAACTTTCGATATTTCTTTAGCAGTTTTACAGGCTGTTACATAAATACTGGGACTGACTGACTTGGTTTCGATACCAACTTAATCTGTTAGTCCTCACAGCTGTCCAGTGTCTTTTCTTAATCTAATCTCTGATGCCCAGGTTACTTTGTTACTGTTAATTAACAAATCACATCATTTTCCATGCATACTTAACAAATTTGGTGATTTCATTATAACTAAGCAAACTCGTTGCTGAAATAGAAACGGGTAATCGACCAAGCGCTCCAAAACCAGCAAAATTGGATGTTTATGGTCGACCGCCAAGAACTGTTGTACAATGCGCAATGGATTTTGTCAACTTCTTTATATCACAAACCCTAACATCCAAATCTTAATTGTACAGAATAACGACAACAGCAAATTGTTTACCTTAAGAGCTTGGTCATTTTATGTCTTTACATCATTTAGCATATGTCATGTGTATAAGAATTTTACACCAAGATACAAACATTTTCTCCATTGATAGACAATTTAAATATTTTCTTGTTTCTATTTTCTTTCAAAATATATAAGTTTTAGTTTTGTTTATATCAATTTTGTTTTTTAATTTTCATTTCTAAAAATCTTCATCAAGATTATCTATCTATCTGAATTTGAATACTGTTAAAATTGAACTTTTTATCATGACTAGTGCCATACAGTTAATTTAGGTAATTACACATTGTCGTCTGTAATGGAAAACAGTTTTGTAAAAACATAACTAACGGTCTAGCCAGCTCAATGATACTGTTTATTTGTATTACACTGGAATCAATGGTATTTTCTTTTAACAATACAAAATATGCAAAATGTTCATCGTGAAATATTTCAGCATTCCTTTTATTTAATTGTTTAATTAATATATAAAAAGCTAATATTTTCTCCGAATAATTGATATGATACGTCATGCTTCTTGTAATTTCTTAATATAAAAACTAACTAAATATGTTACATACCGTGTGGCCGTAGATAGTAGCGGTAATTTGGACTATCTGTAATGGCTAGTGGGTCACCAAATGTTATTGAATGGCCTTGACAATGTCCGGTCATTTTGTTATAAAACACACTTGCACATCTTTCATCCCGAGAGCATTCTCCAATACATAATGGCGTTCCCTTTCTGTTAAATTCCCACAACATACGAAAGTCCGAAATTTTATCATCTAAGTTAGTTCTCCGTTTTGCAACTCCAGTTGTGATTTCGGAATATACTTGGAATATACGAATTATGATAACTAACAGTATGATAGTAGTTGACAATAGACTAGTGTCAACTGGGGCCATTATGATTTAATCCAGAAATATGACTTGCAGCACAGTATCTCACATTAACTTGTGTTTTTCTTCAATAACTGAAAAAAATCCATGAGTATAAAATTGATATAACTTTTACATTATCTGAAGCATACAGTTTACCAAAACATAAGTTTGCCCTTAAAAGATCATAAAGATACATTTTGTACAGGTTTCATTAATGTATCAAATGATTTGTTACGATAATTAGATAAAAATGCCTAATAAATACAAATGATTTACATTTACTATTAAAATAGAAAAAAAACGAGCGTATTTGTTTTAGGTAATAAAATATTACGTATTAATAATAAATCTAAATACATTTTAAATATTACCATTACTCCATTTGAAAATTTTGTGTGTTATTCATCCGATTTTGTTTTATATTTAGAAAGGGTTTGTTAATTTAAATTATTTAGAAAGAAAATCTCCGATTTAATATCAATTAAGTTAATTTAGTTTTCATTACATTACGGTGTGTGACAACTCGTCGATAAATAATTGCTTGACTGACACTTATACAGCGTAGCGTGGAACAATCAGGATGTATTTCTCATTAAACACCGAGGTAAAATTACAGAATCAATTGTCAGTTACACTGAACATATCCTTTCTAGCAATTTCTGACAAAATATTTCAATCAGGGTGACTTAATCAAAGCCATGGTTTGACAATAATGAGGACAATTATTTAAAGCGGTCTGTTTTGCGATATTTATGTTTTGCCGTTTCCTGTTAATTTCCCACATGCTATTTACAGACAAAGATATGCAAAGCACATGATGTTGATTCAATAGTAAGCTTCAAATATATCAAGTATGAAATGGCTTGTCTACTTTAATTTATATTATTCATCAATTTTCCCTCCTATCTTCAGATACAGTATGTGATATATGTATTTACCTACTTGTATACATGTATGGTTAACTGAAGGATCACAGTGGCAAAAAAGAAAGAAAAGGATTATCATTTACCGTTTATGATTAAAATTGTAATATGTAACTGACATGCCATGTCATAAATCATATATTATTATTATTATGTTAGTCTTTAAATACAGAATTAAGAACTATGGGCAATAGAATTGTTAAAAGAAAAATCAGAATCGGAGAATTTTGAAATTGTGATATTACATTTGGCATAAGACGTTGAATATATAGAGGATATTTGTTTGTTTTGCATGTAAGATTGAAATATAATTTCACTGAGTGAACACCAGATGCAATATTTTCACGAGTGGCGTAGCCACGAGTGAAAATATAATAGCTGGTGTTCACGAATGAAATTTATTTCAATCTTGTATGTAAAACAAATAAATGTTCTTTTTATTTCATGCTTTTTAAGTGATTTTTAGTATTTTTTTTACTGATTTTACCGCGTAACGTCGCGCATTCTCCTTTGTGACGTCATCACATCATGACGTCACATCATCAATTTTGAAATATAGTTCTTTTAAATTTCTCTAATTTTGTTACATTTTTAAAATGATGTATGGTGACATCGACTTTCTTTGCCTAAAGAAGCAAATTTTACGTGTGACGGCATTTATTTCTGCCTGTTATTCCATTTAGTTATGATTTTCTTTTCATCCGCATTAAGATATAGTCCGGCTACAGTGAAAATTATAATTTATAAATTTCACTGGTGGTTTATCAGAATATAATCATCTGATATATTACAATAAAACACTTGAAGGCATGAAATAAATTACAATAAAACACTGGAAAGCATGAAATAAAATAATATAATTCTTTAACAGTGTTAATTATTCTTTGACGGTATCAATAGAAACATTTTTTAAAAAGAATGTCAGTTAATGCCATTACGAGAGATTTGTTATACATAGATTTACATGTATTTGCATTGTGATAGCAATTGTATTTGCAATCAAAACTTCCTTTCTAAGCTAATATAAGATTGTAAATAATTATAACAATATCCCATTCTTATGCAAAAAATATATTTATAAGAAAAATAGGCCTAATAAAGGAAAGTTATAAATACGATTAAATCTGGGAAGAAATTATTACTTCTTTCATAAAACACAGCCATTTCCATGAAATAGATTAGCTGTAATGATCTTGCAGCCAATAAATTTTCTATAACTATAACCTGATTTGACTTTCGACAAATTTTCTTAACTAAAGATTCATTATGTATAGAAATATCTAGACAGCTTCCATATACTCATGTATGTTAACCTAAACAAGCTATCTGAAACATCAGAATCAACTGCATTAACTTCTTGAATTTCTAATATAAAGCAAAAGCTTACTGCGATATCAATATAAACTGATGAACCAATATGATATGCGATCATTTGGAAAATATATAGTCAACTGGACGTTTTACTGACAAGAAGAATAATGTATGTCTAAAAGATGTCGCGAAGCATGCGAATATGTTAATATGTTTATTCAATTTTGATCCGCCGGCTTGTTACTGAATTATTGTAACGCCGGGTTTGACACAGGCGGGTTTATGTTGACAAGATTTTCATGTTTTTTACGTGCAGTGCATCGGGAATGAAAGGAATAGTTCTTTTGTTTTGTTCAGTTAACTTTAATTGAGAAGTTATTATGTTAAAAATTAAATAAATTAAAGTTTAAAGAAGGAATAAAAGTTGTATTAATTCCAGGGTAGTAAAGATTTCTACGAAAGCACCTAAACATTAGAATTTTGATTAAAATAATCTATATAAAGATTTAAAGCCCAGAAAAATTAATCCTTTCTGTATTTTAAAGAATGTATAACACGTCAAAATCATTATTTCAATAGAAATGAAGAAATGAAATTGATCTGTGAGTACAAACTTCTACGCAGTGACCAGTACATTAATTACGAAGAGTACCCTATCCAGCAAAATCACTGTTAGATGATTTTGCTGTTAGTATGTAACCATGCACAGTAACCATTTAAATCAAAGATATTAAAAGATATAGGCCTAAAAGTCATTCCCGAAAAACTGGAGATACATTTTATGTGCTACATATTACGTAAGCTACATACAGTATAAAAAAATCCGCGAAAAGTTCCAAATTCCGATATTTTGATTAACTCGGTTAATTGTCAAAGAATATGCACTGAATGAAATGTTAAATACAGTAATCAAGGCGACCAATAAAAGTGTCTGCGCACATGGATATTAATGAAAATTTAAGAAAAATGTCAAAATCTAACAACTCCACAATGAAAAAAGAGCGAGGAACAACATTGACATTAGAGCAATATAATATTTTTGTGGCATTTCTTAAAGACTTTAATAAACCCAGTCGAAAAACTCTGAAAAATGCCGGTTTTGCTGGAAACTTGAGTGCGGACCAAGGTAAAACAAAGTCAAACATAGCAAAAGTGGCATATTCTCGCTTTAAATCTATAGCTAAGCGATTAACTTACAGGGAATATGACAACGAGTTGATTTTTAAGTCTAATTCTAAGATAGTTCTTCCATTGACTAGATATGAAGAAGCAATTATGGAAGCCCATAAGAGCCGAGGAAATAAACATTTGAACTTGACAAAGACCATTCAAAAGGTAAATATATGGCACAGGCACTTGGGTTTGTGGAGCGCAGAAAGCCTCAAAAATTAAATAAAATGTTTATCACATACACTTATCTATGGTGGCTGATTTGTGCCATTTGTATTTTCACTCTGCAACCCCGCCAAGCATAATGTCGAGAATTAACAAATTAAAATGGCAAGGACGCAGAGCGAAAAGTCATTAATTAGCGCTGGCGCGGGACAAAGTTTAAGAATATAAAACTTTGCCCTGTTGGGGCGCGCAGCAAAATTTAAGATATAAAAAGTTGGAGGCGTGGAGCAAAAACGCTAATTAGCGGGGGCACAGGGTGAAGTTTAATTGATAAAACTGCGCTCCCCGCCCCGCCCCGCTAATTAGCATGTTTTTGCCCCGCGGTCCTGTCAAGGGAAAAGTCGAGAATTTAAAAGTTAAAATGGCCCGGGGCGCAAATTGAAAACACGCCAATTACCTAGGGCGCTGATCACATCTTTTCGCTCTTTGATTAATTCTTAATCACACTCCGCAGCCCCGAGGGACAAAATTTTATTTATTTAACTTCGTCCCGCGCCCCTGCTAATTGGCGACTATTTGCTCCGGACCACAGGTATTTTAGCTTGTTAATTTTCGACTTTTCGCTTGGCGGGGTTGTGGAGCGAAAACACAAATGGCACAAATCAGCCACCAAGTTAATAAATGCTTTTTTGAAAAAGTTTGCACATGTACTTTCAATTGCTCAAAATCACCTTGCATTTTATTCCATTTTCAATATCACGGGGAAGGAAGTGTTACACGAAGGATGGAGTTCTTATGATAACTTGTTTTGAGTTCTTATGATAACTGTCACAGAGTTCCTTGAAAACGTTACGGATTTCTGTGGAAAACTTATCTATTTAAATGGAGAACGGTCAATTTTACCTTTAAATGGGGAGTTTGAGGTGCTTAATTAAACTTTGATAATTAAGCTTGCAATTGCCCTACATATTGTATAATAATGTTTCAGAAAAACCTTTTATTCCATTTTTCATCAACTTTTTTTTAAAAAAAAATCTGATAGTTTTGAGTAAAATTTCCAAATTACTTGCTCATTCGAACATATTGACCTTTTCATTTGTGATCTTCTTCGTTGCTATACATAATTACATAATTATAATGCAGTGTTGCAAACATAAAGATATATAGTAAAAAATTAAAAACAAAATTCTTTTAAAAAAACAAAATAGCTAGAGCTTAGATATAATGCATAAAACATTTTCTAGTGGGTGTCAACAATTTTTTTCAAATAAAAGCCCTTGGGTAAAAATTAGCCCCGCCCCTAGGGGTCATTGTTTTTCCCTTTATGTATATAGTAGAAAGTTAAAAAATCTTCTTTTTAAAACCCCAACGAGCTAGAGCTAAAATATTTAGCATGAAACATCTTCTAATGGGTGTCTACCAAGTTTGTTCAAATAAGGGCCCTTGGGTTAAAATTGGCCCGCCCAAGAGGTCATTGATTTTCCTTATATGTGTTGAGTAAAAACTTAAAAAATGAAAAAGCCAAAGAGCTAATATAGTTGAGATACCAAGCATATCTTCTAGTGAGTGTCTACCAAGTTTGTTAAAATAAAAGCCCTTGGGTCAAAATGGCCCATCCCAGGGGGGGGTCATTGTTTTTCCCAATATGTATATAGTAAAAACTTAAAAAATCTTCTTATAAAAACCCCAAAGAGCTAGAGCTTAGAAACATCTTCTAATGGGTGTCTACCAAGTTTGTTCAAATAAAA
Organism: Ruditapes philippinarum; assembly: GCF_026571515.1. Lineage (NCBI taxonomy): Eukaryota > Metazoa > Mollusca > Bivalvia > Venerida > Veneridae > Ruditapes > Ruditapes philippinarum. Next base: position 82,827 of record NW_026856709.1, read on the forward strand.
GCCCCAAGTTATAAAATTGGCCTTGGCCCAGGGGCCCATATACAGGTGAGCGATTTCTCTTGTTTTTGTTGTTGATTAATTATATAATTATCTTTGTTGAACCAGTAGAATTAATTGATAAAGATTGAAATGTTTCATTTAAAAAAAATATGTAATTTCTTTTATTTGAAAGCTAGGGGAAAAGTATACAATTGGCTGTAGGCAGTTTGGAATTACAGAAGAAAATGTTAGAATGGTTGTCAGGAAGTGTCGGGATGGTTCTTGTGCACAGAGAAACAAGACAGAGATCGAAGTTATGAAACAAATTGGTATTTAATTTTGTTGTATTTTAAAATATACTTTAAAGTTGCTTAAATTGTCAATGGAACTTGAGTTTGATTTCAGTGCTATCTAAGTATCCTGAAAGTGTGGCCTTGCCTTGTGTCTGTGAATGTCTGGTTGTGTCTGTGAATGTTGCCTTGCTCTGTTGATCTTTTTTTTTTTGCAGAATAATGTTACTTCAGTTTGAATTTTGATATTATTGATAAATATATATTATGTACTTTTAAATTTCTCCCCCATTCTTCTTTAAAGCAAATTCAGAAAATGAATCATCCTCTAAAACAAGCACCAATGTTGCCAATGAAACTAGTTCTACACAAGTCAATCAACATGATCAAAAAACAGCATCTGTCATTAAAGTACCACTCATTAACAGTATTCCTATGACAGTTGTCAAACTTCCCAATGGTACTTTCGGATTCCAGCCCAGTGTGAATGTGCCAGGATTTACATCTCTTAACCAATTACCACTGTTGGGGCCAAAAGCTTGTACAACTTCAAGTCAGTGCAAATGTCCAGCACTGTCAAAAGCTTTGAATTCAAGCTCTGGTACTGCTTTGACTTCAGTGGGAAATGTACCAAAAGTAGTACGGATGAATCTACCTATTTCATACACAAGAACCTCATCAGAAAATAAGCCCTTTACGTCTGTACAGATACCCCTGCAATTAATCACAGTAGGAGCACATCCATTGACACCTGGTCAACAGGTCTGTCTAGTAACAGCAGGTTCTAACATTGGCAATTTATTGAACACTGGTCATAGCAGTGAACAGCCCATTGATTTGAGTAAAGATTCCAAGATATCTGCTAATCAGGCAACAAGCACTGAAACTTCACAAGATGATTCAGGTATTGAAAACTCAGAACATGACTGCAAAGAAGATTTATCACTCCTGCAAGATGTATTGAGTAAGTCCTTTACAGCACCATATGCACCAGATCAGAATAATAATGAAACTTTATCTGATGGAGCAAACAGTGTAGGTAAAAATGATGGGAAAAGTAAGAAGCTTGTATCAGCTAAGCAGTCAGGAATGAGCCCTAGTCTGGATCAAGTTATCAGTGATGGTAGCTGTGGTAAGGATGTCATGGACCTAGAAAGAACTTCTGAAGGCAAGAAATATATATCGAAACGTTTTGATTTTTATGCCATATCATATGTCTTTATTTCTGTATAAAGAATATTTAATGTTATTTTTTTGTGTGTTTAAACATATATGATATATACATGTACAATTTTTTATATTTTTGTTCTTAATTTAAAGCATGACTCTTATGCCAAATTGATATATTTAATATAGACATCAAAAGCATGGTTTTATTCATTAATACCAAAAGACAAAAAATGTGTAGATTTGATTTAGAGAATTCAGAGTTATTTTAGGAATAATGTATATGCTAAATTAACCTATTTTACAGATCGAGAGCAGGGAGCATGTGTTGAATCTCAAAGACACAACAAGAGGTATTCTAAAACTCTAGGTCCATTACCCTATCCCAACATATGGTACTTCTATGAAGGTATTTGTTTACTGTTGAAATATATATATATACAGTGTAACTTCCGAAAACCGAACACCCATGGGACTTGTCAAAAAGTTTGGATTTCAGAGGTTTCCGGAATTCAGAGGTTTATGATTATGTGGACAAGACTAAGCCACTTAATAGTTAATATCACTAAATGTCAAGGAAGATGTGGCCATTACTGTAATATCATATATAATAGTCTTTTATCACTAAATGTCAAGGAAGATGTGGCCATTACTGTAATATCATATATAATAGTCTTTTAATCAAGATAAAGATGCGAATGAAAAGAATACATTTTTATCTTACACCTGCAAATGCTTTTGAATTTCTATCAGTTTGTAGAAATGTTGTTAATTGCATAAACTTACATATCGTCCGATGCTAGTTAATTAATTATTACATCAAATGCAATAAAATCCCTGAAGACGTTTGATGCATCCATTGTCCCAACTAATTGTGATTTAATCCGCTAATAAACACTTCAAATTAACTGACCACGGTAAATTACTTTGATTAACCGCACCACTTCAAACATACCATTTCACAGTTTGTGATTTTAACGCGTGTCAAATTACACGATCACCGCTAATTAGTATAATTAGTAAACAATCGATAGGGAGATTAAATCTTCCTGCAGGGTAAACATTCTCAATTTACAATGTATTTCACACCTTTGGATATTTCCGGTTTTCGGAGGTAAAATTGCATTGATTTGACTCTAATTTTACGAAAATATCGTCCGGAATTCAGAATTTAGAAGTTCCGGAATTCAGAAGTATTATATTAATAGAAAATAGAAGGGAAAAAATCGGGACCGAAAAAATTGTTCGGTTTTTAGAAGTTTCCGGATTTCAGAAGTTCCGGAATTCGGAAGTTACACTGTATAGATATCTTTTTCGGAAGAAATTTACCATGCAGTCTCAAACCTGTATGGCCATGTGACCAAGTACTGTTTACTATCAGTTCAAAAAATAATTGTTTTTGATTGAAATTCTTATAATACCTTAGCACAAAGCTTGGATCAAATGACCTCAGTAGTCCATGATGCTTCTGAATAAATAATAAAAATATCCTACCTTTTCTGTTACATTTTAATAGGATGAATATAACAATACTCTGGTTGCTTTGACTTTGGAACTGTCCTTCTGGCATAAAGCACCAGTTTGTGTGCTATAGTCTATTACTGGGGAACAGGCCAGTCATCACCAACCAGTTAGCGCAGTTATCATCTACTTCCACTAAATTTATTAGTCTGTTCATTACAAAAAAACTAGAAAAACATGTTAAGAAGTAATTTCAAATAAAACTGATTAGCTTATGATAAAAATGATTTGAAAACAAAAATAAAGAAAATTTTGTATTAACAGTAATGAAATTCAAACTATTTATGTTTAATTTTAGATTTATCAAAACAGAGTAATCCATATGAAAGGATATCAATGTGTATAAAGGACATGAGACTGGACTTAATGAGATCTATAGCTGGGAATGTTCAAGCCACAGAAAAAATGAAGAAAAGTAAGTCATGTCTATATTGATAATTTCACCAATAGTGAATTTTATTTTTGTTTCCATTACAATACTGGTTATTATCTTTTTGTTGCAAAAATGTCAAACCAATACTGGTCAGATGTGGCTGTTTTCCAGTTTAACTAGAGGAGAAGGGGCGTCTGTGGCAGAGTGGTTAAGGTCATTGACTTCAAGCCACTTGCCCCTCACAGCTGTGGGTTCAAATCCCACCAGGGACTTTGGATTCTTTCATGTGAGGAAGCTTAGTAACCTAGCTAGCTTACTGAACATCAGTGTAAGTTCGTGCCAGAAATAATGCACAAAAGGGCACCTGAGGTTTTTCTCCACCAGTAAAGCTGGAACATCATCATATGACCTATACTGTGTCGGTGTGACGTAAAACCCAATCAAACAAACTAGTGGAGAAAACCCACTCACAGGCATTTTCCTTTTATAAAACCATTCATGCCAATGAGGTAGCTCACATTTTAAATTCTTAAAGTTTCAGTTTTTTAAATTGTGTTTTCAGAGATGCATTACATCCAAGAACTGATCACAACACAGCAGTCAGTAACCCAGTATCTGGCAGACTTCTCCTCCCCCATGGATGTGAAATGAAAGAGATAGAGTTCTGTCTTTCAGTCTGACAAAATAGAAACTGTTAAAATCATACAAGCAGAAGATTGAGAATGAATGAAGAAGTTAATGTTCATATAATGTTCATATGAAAGACTTGTTGTTTAGTATTTCTAATGAGAGATTGTTCAATTACTTGTGCTTTACTTTTGATTCATCAAAATCTTATTTGTATTTAGAGAATTTTTTTATACTATGTTAAACCTTTTTCAAATTGGTTGTTTGGATTTTAATTAAATAGAAATTCACAGATATCATCCTTGCCCGGATATAAGTTTGTAAATATTTGTGTCCAAAAGTTTTTATCTGATTTTATTAGCTCGACTTTTTTTTTTTTGAAAAAAAAGTAGAGGTATTGTTATAGTCAGGTCGGCGTTGCCGTTGCCGTACCCGTTGCCGATGCCGTCCGAAAACTTGTACCTGGATCATAACTTTTTTATTTCTTGGTGTATTGTCTTCATACTTGGCCACAACAACCCTTGGGACAAGACCTTTCAGTAGACCACACTAACCTTGACCTTCATCCATAAATGACCTTGAACTTCAAGGTTAAAAGTCCAATTTTTGCTTGTTCATGCTGTTATTGGCTGTTACTTTGTTATTTTTGAATGGATTGTCTTCAAACTTGAACATAATAATCTTCAAGGATATCCCTTAAAAATTACCAGTCAGACCTTGACATTCACTCATCAATGACCTTGACTTTGAAGGTCAAATTATTGAAATTTTCATTTTTTTGGCTATTATTGGCTGTAACTTTGTTATTTTTGAATGGATTGTCTTCAAACTTGAACATAATAATCTTCAAAGATAACTGTTAAAAATATTCCGAAAGACCTTGACCTTCACTCATTAATGACATTGCCTTTGAAGGTAAAATTATTGAAATTTTCATTGTTTTGGCAGTAACTGACTGTAACTTTGCTATTTTTGAAGGGATAAACTTCATATTATAACAGAACATTCTTAAGGACCAGACCTTGTTGTTTATCAAACCCAAATTTGCTTGGGCTCTTTAATGACCTTGACCTTGAAGGTTATATTACTGAATTTTCTCAGATTGTGCATTTATTGGTGTGTGTGTATGTATAGTATATGTATTACATATATATATATATAAATGTGTGTGTGTATATATATACATATATGCAGGTATATATATATGCATGTATATATATATATATATATATATATATATCAAATATATATATATATATATATATATATACATATATATACATGTATATGTATACATGTATATATATCAAATATATATATATACATATATATACATGTATATATATATATATATATATATAATATATATATATATATATATATTTTGAATATATATGCATGTATATATATATACACACATATATATATATATATATAAATTGCGTCATTTTTTCTATTTTTAGAAATTGCGTCATTTTTTTTCTATTTTTAGAAATTGCGTCATTTTTTTCTATTTTTAGAAATTGCGTCATTTTTTTCTATTTTTAGAAATTGCGTCATTTTTTTTGCTATTTTTAGAAATTGCGTCATTTTTTTCTATTTTTAGAAATTGCGTCATTTTTTCTATTTTTAGAAATTGCGTCATTTTTTCCTATTTTTAGAAATTGCATCATTGTTTCTATTTTTAGAAATTGCGTCATTGTTGCTATTTTTAGAAATTGCATCATTTTTTTTCTATTTTTAGAAATTGCGTCATTTTTTTCTATTTTTAGAAATTGCGTCATTTTTTCTATTTTTAGAAATTGCGTCATTTTTTTCTATTTTTAGAAATTGCGTCATTGTTGCTATTTTTAGAAATTGCATCAATTTTTCTATTTTTAGAAATTGCATCATTGTTGCTATTTTTAGAAATTGCGTCATTTTTTTATTTTTAGAAATTATGTCATTTCTTTCTATTTTTAGAAATTGCGACATTTTTTCTATTTTTAGAAATTGCGTCATGTTGCTTTTTTAAGAAATTGCGTACTGTTGCTATTTTTAGAAATATGCTTAATGTTTCTATTCATATATATATACAAAATATATAAACAAAACTAATGTGACAAGACAGACCAACTAAATTTATAAAAAAGAAACGTCAATATATGTTCAAACCTTTCTATGTTTGCGTTTAGAAAAAGTAAAAAGTCGAGCGTTGCCCCCGCCCGGCGGTGGCTCTTGTTATATTATATAATATTTCTAGCAGAAAATTGCCCCCATGCTATATATAACTATCTTAGGTAAGTCTCTACAATGTGCTTTAATTGTTCTAAAAATAGTGATTTGTTCCATAACATGGCCTCTTTGATTTTTAAAATTTCAAAATTATACTAATATGTTTCTATGGTTATATATAATTTCAATACTATGATCTTTGTTTTTATTTTATAATAATGAAGATTCAGGATGAACTTATATAAGTATTGGCTAAAGTGACTTTACTTCATTTGCTATGTAATTTTTCATGTCACCTAACCTGCAAATTGTTCAAATAATTTGATTAACCCATATCAGGGACCTTCACAGAGATAGATTATTCTTTGAACAACTATTTTGTGAACTTATTGATCATTCAATACTATAAATATATTACATACTTTTATCACTATCTACTGTTAACACATAAACTGCAAATGGTGTTTAGAAAAAAAAATGCCATTGAATTATAATTATTTTATTAAGAGGCAATTATGTTACTTTGTTCAGGTGAGTGATGCAGGACGTGATGGCTGTCTTGTATATAAAGTAGTTTTCTTACATGGATGTTAGGATTTAGTTTTGTTGTCAGGAGATAAATTGTGCTACTTTTTCTTAGAATGATAATTTTATTTATATGAATCTTGAATGGTATATTAACCAAACACAGGTTCTGTTATTGTTTTCTTATTTATTTGTTTTTAAAATTGCTGTTAATGTTTCTTGATATCAAAATGAACATTTCTTTTTATTTTTTTATGATTTTGTTTTCTTAGTTAATGTTTTATAATTATTGTTAATGTATACTTTTTAAAAGTAGGAAATATATAACAAAAATTCTGTTATGTGTTGTTTAATGACTGTTGGTGTTTTATTATTGTGATGTTTTATTATTGTGTTACAAGCTTGATAGATAACAGAGCTCTAATGTTAAAGCTGTAAAGATTGAAGATTTAACCATGATTGTTTCAAATAAGGTTTTCTCTCTAAAATTTTATGAATTTTTTTGGTGTTTTATCATATTTAATGTGTAACTTGCATGAGGGATCTTCATTAAGTTCTGAGTGCCCTTATCCCAGGGGTTGCTAGGTGTAAAGAAAAAAAAGCCTTAAAAAGTCACAAAAATTGTGTGTCATACAATTATGTAGGCAACATGCTCTGATACACATTCACCAAATTAGTTCAAATCATAGCCCTAGGGTCAACTAGTCTACATAGACTTGTTAAAAATGCTTAAAAAGGCCTCTTCAGAAACAACAAAGCTTTTGTAACTAGTATCTTAGAAATTTGGTGTTTATGTTAAGACCAAGAGTATAAATTCTTCTTAATATTCAATAGCTTTTATTTACTGACTTATTTCTATTTATTTAGGCCACCAAGGCTAGAAATAGATTTTCATATTGTTCTCATTATTTATTGACTAAAATGTTTGGTAAGTTAAGATATCTTGAATGGACCTTTTCATTTGTGCCAGGTTTGAGGTAACTTGGTTATTATAGCCACTTAATCTACTGTAGATTTTTTTCAGCTTTCCCTAAAGTGCCTTTCATTCAATGAGAAATAAAAGGGCCACAGTTGGTTAAATTATATAAAAGTTAACATAATTAAGAAAATTTGTTAGTTATGTTGTTGTTTAGCTTTATTTTATTTATGTTCATGTTGCTCTCATGACATGATGGCAAGCATAATATCAAGCTTTCTTATTTCTAGCCTTATCTTATTCACTATAAACTGCTGTTCATGTTTTTGTTTTGTTTCTTGAAATAAAAAAATCCTATTGATATGTTCTTCACTCATGTGTGATTTTGTTTCTTGCAGGAAATATAAGGCTTTTATGGTTGAGGAAATAACCAAAACAAATTGAAAGTTTGTCATGTTAAATAAGAAGTTTGTGTCAGGTCAGTTTCCTGTCCCTTGTTAGAACATGTTTCAGACCAATATAATTGAAAGTTTCTTTTTGATTCCTCCAACAATTTTAATGCAGGGCATCATATATTGCCCCACCTTTGCACAGTGCTCTTAACAAGGCTTTGTGACTATTTTTGACAGTTTATTTGGGATTTTATTCAAGTTTTTACAGATCTTATTGCTTGTAAGTGCCCTTGCACATATTTAGGAGGTTTTGTGATTTAATAACTTGGGGGAATTATGGTTTATATATATAAAGTGATGATAACCTACAAGTATTATTATTGGTTGCAAATCTGGTTTTATGATAGTTCCTGTTCCTTTTCCGGAATTGAAATGTTCAATTTCAGCACTTTTGGTCTGCAAATTCACAGAAAAATATCACCTGGCTGTAGGATTAAATTTTCTGCTCGTTAAAATTTGGTCAGACTTGCCTAGATTTAAATATACAGTAATACTTATTGTCCTAGTATTAAGTAGAAATTGTCATATTTTAAATACTTAATAAGTCATTTTAAGATAGATGTGCAGGCAGACCTAGCTCTACTTGTTCGTTTGTGTCATCACAGGAACTCAAAATTCTATCAACCAATATTAAGGATAAAGTAAAAAAGATACAGTGTTTGTTTATATTATATAGGGGGTCTTTTTTTTTTTGATATTATTGTGGTGGTGTCATATAGGCTACAAGACTTTAGAGAATTAAAATATATTGTTGGTATAACATACAGTGCCTATATTTTTCTGTAAGAAAATGATTTTATGAATCAAGCTTGCACAATGATATGAGCCGCGTCACGACAAAACCAACATAGTGGGTTTGCGACCAGCCTGGATCCAGACCAGCCTGCGCATCCGCGCAGTCTGATCAGGATCCATGCTGTTCGCTTACCAATTCTATTACAAGTAAAGAAACTGATAGCGAACAGCATGGGTCCTGATCAGACTGCGCGGATGCGCATATTGGTCGCAAACGCACTATGTTGATTTTGTCGTGTACACGGCTCATATATGTTTGGCATTTAAAGTCACATCAGAACTTGGGTACCCAATGGAGAAAGAGCCCTGATGACTTAATGCATTATTCAGGTTGGAATTAACATTGTGACTTTCCCGCTTTATTGGTGGAGGAAGAACTTGGGTGCCCCTCTGTACATTATTTCTGGCCATACGGGCACCCTAGTAGAACCTCTGACCTACTTGTACATGAGCTTGGTAGCTTCATTACACAAAAGTCCCTAGAAAATCTGGAACCATAGCATTAAATGCAAGAAAACTTGACAAGCATTGAGATACAATATAATATCAATTAAAAATCTTTCGATTATGATTTGTTTTATTGAGCACTTTTTACATGATATACAATACAATTTATTAACAATAGTACAACATAACAATTGTAAAATAATTTCTTCCTGACTTCATAAACATGTCTATAACATTAATTTACATCATATTTACTTAATTTACTCAGATGTTTAAGAAACAACAAGGAACATCGCAATGCGATGCAACCAGGTTTTCAGCAAAATATTTCACAGAAGCTTTGTCATGAAGGGGCATTTGTTTTTAATTGAACTTTTAGGAGGAATTATGGCTTTTTTAATATTCCTCAAACAAAAATGATTGAGAAATTTTATGTTGTCTATTCGCCTTTTTTTCCCAAATGTTTTAGAAAGGTAAACAGTACTTTATTTTTGCTTAATTTTTGCGTCTCTTGTCATTTTCTTTTGTCAACAATATTGGCGTGTGGTGTTTTGTGCGATATCAAGTAAAGTATGTTCACAATTTTAAAAAAATACTTGAATGATGTCTTGGAAGAAACATGGGAATTTAGTGAGCGCCAGGGCACTTGATGACAAAGCTTCTGTGAAAGTTTGGTCAAAATCCATTGAGAAATGTAGGAGAAGTTGCGCACTGTAGAAATTGTTCACTATATATTCTGTATAAGGAAAAAATATACAAAGGGCCATAATTCGGTCAAATATTATCCAATCACAAAACCCCGACAATATGTGCCAGGTACTTGAAAACAAAGCTTCTAAGAAAGTTTGTCAAAATCCGTTGAAAAATGTAGGAGGAGTTGAGCACAGAAGAAATTGTTCTCTATATATTCTGTATAAAAAAAAAATATACAAAGGGCCATAATTCGGTCAAATATTATCCAATCACAAAACCCCGACAATATGTGCCAGGCACTTGATAACAAAGCTTCTAAGAAAGTTTGGTCAAAATTCGTTGAGAAATGTATGAGGAGTTGCGCACAGAAGAAATTGTTCACTATATATTCTATATAAGGAAAAAAAACAAAGGGCCATAATTAGGTCAAATATATACCAATCGCAAAACCCTGGCAATATGTGTCAGGGCACTTGATGACAAAGCTTCTGAGAAAGTTAGGTCAAAATCCGTTGAGAAATGTAGGAGGAGTTGCGCACAGAAGAAATTGTTCACTATATATTTTATATAAGGAAAAAAAACAAAGGGCCATAATTAGGTCAAATATTATCTAATCGCAAAAACCCTGGCAATATGCGCCAGGGCACTTGATGACAAAGCTTCTGTGAAAGTTTGGTCAAAATCCGTTGAGAAATGTAGGAGGAGTTGCGCACAGAAGAATTTGTTCACTATATATTCTATATAAGGAAAAAAAATAAAGGGCCATAATTAGGTCAAATATATACCAATCGCAAAACCCTGGCAATATGTGTCAGGGCACTTGATGACAAAGCTTCTGAGAAAGTTTGGTCAAAATCCGTTGAGAAATGTAGGAGATGTTGCGCACAGAAGAAATTGTTCACTATATATTCTATATAAGGAAAAAAAATAAAGGGCCATAATTAGGTCAAATATATACCAATCGCAAAACCCTGGCAATATGTGTCAGGGCACTTGATGACAAAGCTTCTGAGAAAGTTTGGTCAAAATCCGTTGAGAAATGTAGGAGGAGTTGCGCACAGAAGAAATTGTTCACTATATATTTTATATAAGGAAAAAAAACAAAGGGCCATAATTAGGTCAAATATTATCTAATCGCAAAACCCCGACAATATGCGCCAGGGCACTTGATGACAAAGCTTCTGTGAAAGTTTGGTCAAAATCCGTTGAGAAATGTAGGAGGAGTTGCGCACAGAAGAAATTGTTTACGCCGCCAATATAAGGGAAAAAAACAAAGGGCCATAATTAGGTCAAATATTATCTAATCGCAAAACCCCGACAATATGTGTCAGGGCACTTGATGACAAAGCTTCTGAGAAAGTTTGGTCAAAATCCGTTGAGAAATGTAGGAGGAGTTGCGCACAGAAGAAATTGTTCACTATATATTTTATATAAGGAAAAAAAACAAAGGGCCATAATTAGGTCAAATATTATCTAATCGCAAAACCCTGGCAATATGCGCCAGGGCACTTGATGACAAAGCTTCTGTGAAAGTTTGGTCAAAATCCGTTGAGAAATGTAGGAGGAGTTGCGCACAGAAGAAATTGTTCACTATATATTCTATATAAGGAAAAAAAACAAAGGGCCATAATTAGGTCAAATATATACCAATCGCAAACCCTGGCAATATGTGTCAGGGCACTTGATGACAAAGCTTCTGAGAAAGTTTGGTCAAAAATCCGTTGAGAAATGTAGGAGGAGTTGCGCACAGAAGAAATTGTTCACTATATATTTTATATAAGGAAAAAAAACAAAGGGCCATAATTAGGTCAAATATTATCTAATCGCAAAACCCCGACAATATGCGCCAGGGCACTTGATGACAAAGCTTCTGTGAAAGTTTGGTCAAAATCCGTTGAGAAATGTAGGAGGAGTTGCGCCAGAAGAAATTGTTTACGCCCGCCCGCCCGCCCCGTCCGCCCGCCGACATACCTCAATCTAATAAGCCAGTTTTTTCCTTCGGAAAACCTGGTTAAAAATGTTGTATACAATTCATGCACAAAATACCATTCTGAAAACGACAATCTACCAAGTTTGCCATAAAGAAGAGGCAATGTCTGCAAGATTATTTTATATAGAGATTCAATTAACAAAATTAATACCAATTCAAAGGATTTGTATGCACATTTTTCTATTGCCACATACAAATAATTTGACTAGATTTAAAAATGGTTCTTATTGAGTGAAAAACATTATTTTCATCAGATTTAACTTGCCTATATTTTTATCAACATAAAATACAGTATCATATAATCAATTGTAAGAATTTCTCTATTATAAATAAGGGAAGGGAGAGAAATGTAGCAGATATCCACTACAACAGACTTGTCCTAAATTAACTCCCTTCACACTCACCAACCAACAATAGCATGCAATATTCTTGGGAACCCAATATTTTAGCTCTATTTCTTTCCTCTTCCCTTGTATATATGTAATAAAGTTTTTGGCATTTTAATAATATGAAAAGGAATGCAAACCAGTCAAAAAAAAAACCCTTGTCTGAAATGAAAAACAAAAATTATTACAATATGAAGTAATTTATTGCATAGAAGTTCTAAAGTTTATTTTTGACAAAGTGTGTTTCATTCAGCTAAACCTAGAGTAAATTTGGTCAATATTGTCATCTATGAGAGTTCCCGGAACAAAGAGGTACCAACATCCCTTTGATATCTTAAAGGAACTCCACTGAAGTCAAAAAGCCTAAACTATAAAACTCAAATTTCTGACATAGATCAGCTGAGGCACTTAAAACATAGTGATATACAAAAGATATTTGAGAAATACACTTGGAAATAAATTAAAAATCGTATTTTATGCTATTGAGTGAAAATTTAAGGCCATTTTTATGGATAAAGAATAATTTATCTGAAATATCAGAGTGAGTGAATGATCTGAAATTTTGCACACAAGTTATTTGTCTGGTCCTACAACAAATGGAATATTTTTCTCGAAAATGTATTTCAAGTCCCATCATGTCAAAAAAAAACCTCAGTGGAGCCCCTTTAATAGTTAGTTTCCTTTAATTTTTAAAATGATTAAGTTTACTGGGAATTTTTTTAATTACAAGACCACAAGCTTTTATGCAACAATATAGAGGGAAAAATATTTCATTCTTATATTTCCTTATTTACATTGTTGTAAGCACCATCCAGGAAACAAAACCTTAAACACTCACTGGAAGACTATTTCACTCTATAAAGTAAAATAAACTCCTCAATGATAAGCAATTATCATAATGAAATATGTCAATGATTTGTATCTGTCAATATTCAATGAAAATTATTGGTATAACTGTTATTATGAAAATGTATTTATTATTATTGGTATGCGAGTATGAAATATATAAAGGGTTCTTAAAGCATGTTAGAATTAAAACATAATGAAATAATTAATGTGGGTTATATTGTTGTCCCTGCCATGGACTTTAAAAACAACTTACACCATTATAAATCATCAGTAACAAGTTAACCTTTGAAAAATCAAGCAGCCCTGCTATTTTTTGCTCCTATAGAATATTTTGTTAGTGAATACCAGTGTCACTTTTTGTTAAAACATATATGGTATATAGCCAATTATAGTTTTAATTTACATGTAACTGTATATAGCACATAACTTTAGAAATTAAGGTTTCCCCTGCCGTCTGACTTGTGTTTCATACAATTTTTTTCTAACAATATGGTAAAAGTGAAATAAAAGTACTATCTGACAATCCAAAATTTACCTTTGCTTCAGGATGTAAATGATGCTAAACAATATATCTATACACATTTATTCTAATAAACTGGAATAGTTTGACAGTATTTGTTCCCATGTTGTGATATGTCTCTAATCGCCTGATATGTCAGACTGGACTTGGTGTTTGTTTGACTGTGATAACCTTGATCAAAATAAAAATGTACGTAAAAACAAAATAAATTACAATCAAAGCAACAAAGCATATAAAAACCCTTACACCACTTCCTATGTTACCATTCATTGTCAGTGAGAAACCTTACACCATTTCAGATTAACCAAGCTTGTTACACATGCCTGAAGCACGAAAGAAGCCAAATGTACAAAATTATCCCACATCCATGCTCATTTATAATTTGAACAGATCTGATCTCAATATATTTTGTACATATTTTTTCTTAGAGATTGTATAAGTTCATTATTTGAACAAGGCAAAAAATTGAACCATATCATTATTGTATGCAATACTCCTCTTTTTGCAGTATTTCTTACATTTTCACATTTCAACCATATTCACTTAGTTTCAACACAAAAAGAGCATCATGTAGAACATAAAAACTTGATTCCAGGTCTCCCTCGCATAAATATGGCACCCGAGAAAACTTGACAAGCTCAAAACCAGCTGGTTCAAATACATCTTTTACAAAACTTGTTGACTGTTCCTCAAATGTTCTACCCATAACCATTATCTCTTCTGTTGGCATATTGTCAGATGGTCCTAAAATATAATCATTTTAAAATAACTTTTTTTGTTCTTCAAAATAATGATAATCTTTTTGCAATTTTGCAAAAAAAACAACATGATTTTCTTTATGTTTATTTATAACAAACTGAATACTTTCAAGTTAAATTATAAGACAACTCTTACTATTTTATGTCTTTACAGACATGCTAAAACAGTATATCTGTCATTGTCCATTAATCCTGATAGTAATCATAGAATACAAGAGAAATGTAAGTGAACAAACTTAAAAGAAATTGAAATAATTGCCCTTTAAAAAGGTGGACATACATGTAAGTATATTATTTAATGATAAATGACACTGTAGGGATTTCACTTGCTGCATCAGTTTGTGACTATTTACACTTACTTACAGTGACAACAAAGAAAGCACTAAGTACATATCTAGGGAAGAAAGAAAAGTTTTAACAACTTTCTGACATACAATATCAGATTACTTAAGTGGCAAATGGCACACCCTTCTTGTGAGATTTTTGCCAAAACAAATTATATTTAACTTTCAATAAGGTATAATAGAAGCATTTTGTTCAAACTGCATCATGTCAACAAAATACAGTATCTATGATTTACAGCCATTAACAGTTTACAGAAATATTATAAAGCATATATATTTCCTACAATATACTGTAAATACAAATGTAGATTACCAAATTCCACATAGGGTTTAAACGGCAGAACTGCAGCTACAATAACTCGGCCTCCTGGCTTTAAAACTTTCTTAATGGAATGTAAAATACTGAGTGGTTTATCACAGCGGTCTAGGAGATTCAAACATGCAACCAGGTCAAACGTCAGTGATCCATCATCCCAGGAATCAACATCTAGAACACTGTAAAAGATAAGGTACATTTAAAACCCATCTTTTGATAAAAAAAAAATCATAATTAATAGTTATACCCCTAAAACAAAATTCAATACAACTTCATACAATGATCAAGCACATTGACAGGAAGTGCAGTGCACAAGAACTATAACTCCATCTAAAGTAATTACAGAGTTATTGCCCTTTGTTACTTTTCCAGTGCTTTCTTTTGTCCGGACCATAACTTGAAGACTAATGGTTGAAATTCAATATAACTTCATACAATGGTCAAACACATTAAAAGGAAGTGCAGTGCACAAGAACCATAACTCCATCTTCACTAATTACAGAGTTATTACCCTTTGTTTCTTTTCCTTGTCCAGAGCATAACTTGAAAACTACTGGTTGGAATACAATGGTCAAGCACAATAAGAGGAAGTGCAGTGCACAAGAACCATAACTCTGTCCAGAGTAATTATAGAGTTATTGCCCTTTGTTCCTTTTCCTTGTCAGGTGCATAACTTAAAAACTAATGTTTAGAATTCAATGAAACTTCATTTAATGGTCAAGTGCAATGA
Source organism: Ruditapes philippinarum (assembly GCF_026571515.1). Lineage (NCBI taxonomy): Eukaryota > Metazoa > Mollusca > Bivalvia > Venerida > Veneridae > Ruditapes > Ruditapes philippinarum. The sequence continues at coordinate 98,719 of NW_026856709.1, forward strand.
GAGGAAGTGCAGTGCTCAAGAAGCATAACTCTTTTTGGACTTATTACAGAGTTATTCAATAAAACTTCATCAATGGTCAACCACATTGAAAGGAAATGCAACATACAAGAACCACAACTATCTTTAATTGCCCACAACCATAACTCTATTTCAGTTCTTTTGCAAGGTATTCTGTTACTAGTAACTTCCTCATTACCGAAGCAGACTTGCGGGGATATTAATTACATTTAGTGATAGTTCAAGTTGATTTAGTTTTATAAAGTCTTTAGGCAAGATCAAAAATTGACATTATGATTAAATGTTTTTAATTCTCCCTACTGCAAAATCTAACACATTTGACATACCCGTATCCTTTGTCAGTCAGCCTTCTAACCATAGGTTTCGAAGTTTCTGTGGCATAAGTTTGATGGAAATAAGGTGCCATCATTTTTGTAACCTCACCATCCCCTGCACCTAAAATAATACCACTATCATCATGAAAACAAGATATGTTTGTAAAACATGTATGCCCCTATCGGCAGCCAATTTGTCATGTGATCAGGTTATTATGCATGACTTCTGACCCAGTGAACAAGCAATTAATAAGGGTTATCTAGTATCTACTGGTCATGACTAGTCACAAGGTAATAATTATTGTGACCCCATAGGTTGTGTGCAGCAATTAAAGTTATTAAAAATCTTACCAAATAATATTAAAGTTATTAAAAATCTTACCAAATAATATATACATAAATTTTATGAATCACATAGGCCTCATTAATGACAGCCAAGTTGTTATATTACATAAGACCTTCAAATGTGTATACCAAAAGCACATAAAAATATCAACCAATGCAACTTGAGTTGTTGAGTTATTGGTCAGAAACGGTCATTAAGTACAAGGTCACTATGACATTGACCCCAAAATCAATAGGGGTCATCTGCTGGTCATGACCAATCATCATACCAAGTTTGAAGTTCCTAGGACTAAGGGTTCTTTAGTTATTGATCGGAAACCGTTTTTACCTACAAGGTCAATGTGACCTTGACCTTTGACCCCAAAATCAATAGGGGTCATCTGCTGGTCATGACCAATCATCATACCAAGTTTGAAGTTCCTAGGCCTAAGCGTTCTTTAGTTATTGATCGGAAACCGTTTTTACCTAAAAGGTCAATGTGACCTTGACCTTTGACCCCTTGACCCAAAAATCAATAGGGTTCATCTGCTGGTCATGACCAATCACCATACCAAGTTTGAAGTTCCTAGGCCTAAGCGTTCTTTATTTATTGATCGGAAACCGTTTTCACCTACAAGGTCAATGTGACCTTTGACCCCTTGACCCCAAAATCAATAGGGGTCATCTGATGGTCATGACCAATCATCATACCAAGTTTGAAGTACCTAGGCCTAAGCGTTCTTTAGTTATTGATTGGAAACCGTTTTTACCTAACAGGTCAATGTGACCTTGACCTTTGACCCCTTGACCCCAAAATCAATAGGGTTTGTCTGCTGGTCATGACCAATCACCATACCAAGTTTGAAGTTCCTAGGCCTATGGGTTTTTTAGTTATTGATCGGAAACTGTTTTTACCTACAAGGTCAATGTGACCTTGACCTTTGACCCCTTGACCCCAAAATCAATAGGGGTCATCTGATGGTCATGACTAATCATGATACCAAGTTTGAAGTACCTAGGCCTAAGTGTTCTTTATTTATTGATCGGAAACCGTTTTCACCTACAAGGTCAATGTGACCTTGACCTTTGACCCCAAAATCAATAGGGGTCATCTGATGGTCATGACCAATCATCATACCAAGTTTGAAGTTCCTAGGCCTAAGCGTTCTTTAGTAATTGATCAGAAACCGTTTTTACCTAAAAGGTCAATGTGACCTTGACCTTTGACCCCTTGACCCAAAAATCAATAGGGTTCATCTGCTGGTCATGACCAATCACCATACCAAGTTTGAAGTTCCTAGGCCTATGGGTTCTTTAGTTATTGATCGGAAACTGTTTTTACCTACATGGTCAATGTGACCTTGACCTTTGACCCCTTGACCCCAAAATCAATAGGGGTCATCGGCTGGTCATGACCAATCACCATATCAAGTTTGAAGTTCCTAGGCCTAAGCGTTCTTTAGTTATTGATCGGAAACCGTTTTAACATACAAGGTCAATGTGACCTTGAACTTTGACCCCTTGACCCCAAAATCAATAGGGGTCATCTACTGGTTATGACCAATCACCATACCAAGTTTGAAGAGTCTAGGCCTAAGGGTTCTTTAGTTATCACTCGGACACCATTTGGTCTACGGACCGACGGACCGACAAGTGCAAAGCAATATACACCCTCTTCTTCGAAGTGGGGGCATAATTACATTATCAACAACATTTTCATATATCTCCTGCAATTATTTTCTACTATTACTTTGTGTTGGTAGAATTGTTGTAATAATGTAAATGTTATAATGTTGCTTTACAATGTACATAAATATATTCTTGCAGACAGTGCCCTCTATTCATATAGATATAAAATCCCTAAATAACCCCTTTCTTGAAAAGCAAGTCAATAATGAAAAGTGCTGTATAAAATGCAAAGACTAGTTCTAAAGTGTTTTCATTGATTTTTTTCACTCAAATATTCAAATATATGCAATCATGTATCACATACCTAGGTCTAACAGATTTTCTCCTTTCCAATCTACATCAATGTCCATTAACTGCATAAACTGTTGCCTAGAAAATACAAACATCGACCCTCTGCCTAGCCAACTGAAACAAAAATATCATTTTAAATGAATCTTGACAAGACATAACCATCAAGCAAACAAAATTTTTCTTCTATCTACCATTAATCACTTGGCCTAAAAGCACTAATATAGATTGACTGAGTAAACAAAGAAATACATGTATACAGTAATTTTCAAACATCCACGCTATATCTGACATCATGACTATAACTTATAACTTTTATGCCTGCCAAACAATGCATAGATCCCCGACGTGTCTAGTTCTAATCAATTATCATATTATTGGATACAAAAAGAATTTCACCACAATGTGTTTGTAAACAAAAGAGCACATGTCAATATTTGTGGTTAAATCTCTCTTGTTATTCAAATAAAAGGTCAAAGTAGGGATCATCAATCAACTAATTTGAAGAATTTTTGAAAAAATCCCACCTAAAACTTATGTTACAAGTGTCAGCTTAAAAAGAAAAGTACAATGACAGAAAGAATTATATATTAAAGATTTAACATTTTAATATATAAAATAAATTACCCATTTATAGAGGTGTTTTCCATAAACCAGCTAAGTAAAGACTTGGCAATAGAGTGGTAAATCTGCATGAACACCCAGTCTGACTTCTCATAACAATTCTCGAGGAAATCACTAGTTTCACTGTCCTGGTCTAACTGTAGAAAACTGTCACACAGATCAGCTGGTAAACTTGAGCGCTTTACAAAATACCACTGAAATAAAATGTTTTACCTATAAACCCCTTTTTACATTTCATTTTTTTTTTAAATAATCTTTTGGTTTTAAACTTTGTCTGTTGGACAACCTTCTAGGTTACTTCTTTTCATTACTTAAGTAGCGGTAACACTATTTATGTAAATAGAGAAAACAATTACCAACCATACTGATAACAGCTTTCTGCAGATTTTCATGTATTATGTATTAGCAGAATAGGGCAGGTCAAGATTTTTCAAAAGCTGTATTTGCAAAATTAAAGCTTGCATAAACATCCATTGATTTTGCATTAGTAAAAAGATGCAAAAATACAGTTCACTGAAATGTCTCTGTCTTTCCACATGTTTTAGTTTTACGTTGTAAATACATGCTTGCAGTGCAGTCAGCAAATTATGACGTCATACGAGGTCGTTTTCACCAATTATTAGGTCAAAACAGAAATGGCGTCAAAATAGATGAGCGTCAAAACACATGACCGGACGATAACATTATAATATAAAGATACAGGTGTAGTTATAACATTAAGATATAAGTATATTTTAACATAAAGATACAGGTATATATATATCAAATAAAGATACATACATAGCTGTGGTTGTCATGTCTGTGATTTTCATCTTCAAGCACACGGTTATATATAGTTCGTGCCAGACTCCCTCTTCCCACTCTACTCGAGAAGCCATACATTACTTTTGTACCTTCACTACTGGAGATCAAGGCAATAACTGAATGTATGAAAAATTAACATACATACAGACATAAAGGAGATGCATACTTAAGTGTATTAATATTTAAGTGTAAAATGTATGTATTAAAGGTCAGCAGCTGTTACAAATGTTTGTCCCTACAGTCTATTATATAATATAATCTTTTGTTGACAGCTACAGAATTAAATCTTTGTATTAAAATGTGTAAACACAATAATTTTAGAACAGTACATATAACATGCACACATTAATAATCATGTTGGTAAAAATTACATAAAAACTATGAAGGAAATACCAGTGCATGACTCGAGATTATGTTGACTTTACATGAGGTCGAATTTACTTGGGGACGAATCATTTCTATACAACAGGTTTACCTGAAACAATGATCAATGTTAGCATAGATATTCTCTCTTATTGTTGTCAGTATAAACAAATGATAGATGCCAAACATATAGACGTTCTTAAAATCTTTTGTTACACTGAATCATTTTTGGCAGACAATTCGTTGTAAAAATAATTTCCTCCAGGTTTCCACGAAAATTAGTCGGCCATAATTTTGGTTGGTAGTCAGACTATTCTCTCCCTTACCAGTTCCTCCCCTGACGTTTCCTCCCTGACGGTTCTCTCCCTATTTTGGGGGAGAACTGTCTGCAAATTTGCAAATTAGAAGACAGTTCCTCCCCATTCTTATTTTTATGATTACATTATTATTAAAGTATTTAGATGATAAATAAATGGGTAAGTTTATTATGAATTGATATAAATTAGAAAAAAAAAGGATTTTATTGAAGTGTTTAGATGTTAAATAAATGGGTAGGTTTATTATAAATTGATATTAATTAGAGAGAAAAATACTGGTCGGGGACCATCAACCGGACACTTTTTGAACATTTTTCCGTACAGATTTTATAATTTTTAACATAGAGACCTAAAAATTTGACACAGTTCAGCTAGGTTCTTCTCCTAACTAACAAGCTAGTTTGTTTATTTCTGATTACATTGACACTTATATCTGAGGCTTACAAGGAGGGTATCAAAATTACCTAAATTGTCTACACTACAGTACCATGTGTCCGGACAGATATGTACATAACATGATTTAATTCAGATAGAAGCTTGGGTGTTTTGATTTGTGATTTTCAACATGATAAACAATATTTCAGCAGCACATGCTGAAGTTTTTGATATTCTATTGTTTACTCGCAAATGATTATAGCTGGTATATGAGGTCAGGCATTGCTTGCTTGACCCCCAAATTTCAACGTCAACATTTTTGAAATAGACATTGAAATATTACCATTTAAGGAGGTTGAAACAAAATTATTTATTTAATTATAGAAGAAACATGCATTTATTTTTGATAAAAAAAGTGACTGACAACCACAAAACAAAGAAAATACTAAATTAAGCATTTTAGGGGCCGTCCGGGTTTGGTGGTTGTCCGGTTTTGGTGGTCCCCAACCAGTACTTTAATGAAGTATTCTGATGTTTAATTCAAATTCAATTTTGTTAGCATCATCAGCAACAATAAATTGGTAAGTTTACTATCAAAAATTAATATGAATCTGAGAAAAAATATTTTATTGAAGTATTTAGATGTTAAAATAAATTTGTAACTTTATTATCAATTGATATAAATTGAATTAGAAATTATTTTTTTTTAACACATAATAATAATTGATCAATGATGATATTAGTTAATTATTCTGATTTTTTAATTAGATGTAATGTATACTTTTTAATGTGTTTAGTCATTGAAAATAATTAATGAATAATTTACTTGATTAGAATAATCATAAGATTTTTTTTTTCTATTTTTTTTTTTAATAAATAAAAATGAAATTTATAGGCAAAAAATGATGAATAAACTCTAATGAAAAAAGGAGTTCAATACACACATGAATGCATTTAAGTTTGCTGTCAGTGATAATTGAGGTGTTTATTAATTCCTTACTCAAGAATGAAGGTGTTGATTAGATTAAAATAGCTGTGAAAAGATGTTGATGAATAAGTATTATATTATAAGTTATTTGGTATAATATATTGTTTCAAGTTAATGACTACATGTTTTTAAATCAATTTTCGTAAAAAAGTAAATGTGGAATGTGTTTGCATACCAGTTGTTGTTTATTTATTTTCTAGAACATACTTGTTTCCACCTTATTCACTAATTAACGAATGAATGGACATCACAAGCTAGACCTTAACATAATTCAAGGTGTATATCAATGATCAGTATCTCTCACAATAAAGGTGTTGATAGGATTAAAATAATGAAAAAAGGTGTTAAATTTACAAATACTTTTCAGCTGATAAACATAAAATGCAGTTAATATCAAACACATTCTTTTAAAAATCTTCATTAAGATTAGATTAAGTCAAAACTAAAAAAATAAATTATAAAAATAAAATTGGGGGAGAACTGTCTGCATATTTCAAATTTGGGAGAGAACCGTCAGGGGAGGAAACGGTTAGGGAGAGAACCGTCAGGGAGAGGAACTTGTAAGGGAGAGAATAGTCTGTCATTCATTTTGGTTTCATACCACTAAAATTCTAAAACTGCACATAGCGGTTACTTCCCTTACTGGCAAAAGAAAAAATATGAATAGGGAATACTCATATAATTATTATTATTATTTTTAGATTCTATTATTATTATTACTATTATTATTATCGATATTTTCCTACTTTATGTCGAGAAATTTATTGCAAAAATAATATTTAATGAATATCAGATTTATACATCTACATCTACATTGTACGTCGGCGCAATCACACTTGATTATGACGCGACGGGTGGTGCTAGGTCAAGAAAAAGAAATATACAAGAAATGATAGAAAGTAAGAAGAGGTTGGATAGTACAAAGATAGAGATATAGACAAAAAGTATGGCCAGCTATATTTCGCCTCTTCAACCCAAACCTCTCCGGTTATAATAAATACACTTAAAATTGATGACAGTGATACACAGTACAGTACTGGTCAGTATTATTAATTAACATCTGAAGAAAACAGATACAAAATTGATGACAGTGATATAGCTCTATGATGTACTTTTGTACGTCTTATCATAATAAAAATAATAATAATAATAATCTTTTATAGATTTACATTTTATGTAAAACTATCAAATTATCTTATTTTTGTCTTTGAAAACAAGGAAATATTTTAAGGATAAACACGTGCACAATAATAGATTACTGTATATTAATATAACAAATTCTTTATTCTTTTAACTTGCATAAGCTAAATTTTAGCGTGTTGAAAGTGCATATGTATACTAAATCTATACTCATGTAGTATATCTTTAAGAACTACATGTACTTTAATTAATGAGATGTATGAACAAAGAAATGTACATCGGTCAAATGTAATTAAACAGCAAGTATATCTAACATGATTTTTTTTATCAGATCATCATTTTCCCAGCTGAGCTTTCCACCATCAAAAAAATTCATGTGATCTGGCGAACCAGTTGCTTGTAAGGTGGTCCAGGATCTTTCCTTGCCAAAATCAGGTGGTCTCGGACATACTTGTCGAAGCCTGCATGCTTGTGAAGCATATTTTTGATCGCACCTTAACTATAAAAGAAACTGGCATTTTCGTAACTATCATCTAAAATATGTAATATGAAAAGCATCAGGTAGTGAATCCCTCAACAGTAGGCCTATTCCACCCGAACCTATTTTTATAATTCGATGTATTTCTTATCTATTATTACGAGAAAAAAAAACGAAAACAAGAACAACAACACCAAAATCAATAAATAAATAAATAAATAAATACAACGTAATATATTATTAACATTCAGCATAAAGTAGTCTCTTAAGGGCATTCTGCAGTAGTTATAGCTATTTTTTTAGCTTACAGGTCTACTTTTTAAATGTTACTAAAATTGGCCAAGGATAATTTTTAATATAAAAAAAATGAATACTTTGTTGTTATAACTCCATTCAGTATCTTACGAGAAGATAAGCGCAGTAAGTACATCTGTCTTTGACACAGTCCACACATTTGATGTCACCAATTTCACTGGTAATTGTCAATTCAGTAAATGAATTACAGAAACAATTAAATTCCTCTGTCGCATACTAAAGGTGCAACCTGAAAAAAGTTTTGACGGCTTAATGAGACCTGACAATAATTTAGTTAAGAATAGTAAAAGTAATTAAGCACACGTTCATTCCACAATCTTTACTCAGTTGTGTGTATATCAATGTCCTGGATTCGAAATTGGGCTTTAAATGGCTGAATCAATTACCAGAGAGAAAATCATTTGTTGAAGAGAAATTTAAACAAAGTTGTTTTTAATGCTACGAGAGTGTTCATTCTTTTGTACCGGAAATACATTAAAATGTTACCAGACGGTTACAATGCACTTCTACTACTTATATTCTCCATTTTGTGTCTTCTTGTTTTTATCTAAATTTGATATATCTTATTGCAAATGTTTTTCTGTATCAATGTGACCCTAAGTTTATCGAGGACATGCATTAGTAACTTTTTGATCACTGTAGATTTATAACGTAAAAGTTTTTCGATCGCTCACATTTGCAAACAAATATATAGAGGATATTCAAGTTTTTTCTATAAATACATGATTTATTTTCATCGAGTGGTATGAAAATAAATATTTCATGAGTGGCGGTAGCCATGAGTGAAATATGGTAATTTTCATGCCACAAGATGAAAATAAATCATGTATTTATAGAAAAAACTTGAATTTTCTGTTTATTATGTACATTTAAATTCTCTTTTTTTCAATAAAATTTGAAAAACTTTCCCTTAAATTTTGTGTACTGGTAGAATTTAAAAGAAAGTAGTCCGGCAAGACACCAGTGAAAATACGGAAAATATGTTTCACTGCAGTGAAAAATAAATTTTTACAGTGAAAATACGGAAAATGAAAATACGCATTTTATTTCATCAATATTTCTCAATATTTCATTTATAAGTATATAATAAATTTGTATCCATCATCCGGCAACTCGCTCGAGTTTTATTATATACTATGTATTGAAAAATGTTTTACGGGGTGTCAAATAACTCAAGTTATCTTGAACGAAATTTATTTCTTTAATATTTGAAGCATGTGAGATAAAACTGAACGTCAGACATATAAGATTTTATGCTCATAATTTATGTCATTGGCCCCTTTTCTCCTTACTGTACAGAATGTTACCTGCGTCGGATTTTAGCTTAATACATGATTAAAGTCTTAGCTAATCAACTCAACTCAACTCAAATAATTTTATTGCATTAAACATACAATATATGTTCATGGCACATACAACATAACTATATAGGCAGAAGACATGGATTTTTCAAGGAGCACAAAAATACAATGTAAAACATATGAATTCATAATTGTGACGTTTTTGAGGTTCTGTAAAACTATTTTCTAATCAAATTTGCATAATATAAATATTTCGAAAGATCTGTTACAATTATTTTAGATTCAGACAATAATAAATGAGTAAATTTCTGCAATGTAGGCCATGTATAATAGTAGCGTCTGAGATATTTTTTGCGAAGGTCAGCATATTGTGAGCATGTAAACAAAAAGTGAAATTCGTTTTCAATTTGTCTCGAAGAACAATTATTGCATATTCTTTCCAGTCTATGTACGTTTGTATATCTTCCCTTTTCAATAAACAAGTCGTGAGATGATGTGCGAAATTTTGTAAGCGCAACTCGAAATATTTTGTCCTTGATATAGTCAAGATAACTTTCAAATTCAAATTTTTATTTTATAGAACAGTATGTATCTAGGCGACCAGAATTATCGAAAGAACAATATCAACTTTGGTAATAAATATCCAATATGCGTCGTTCAATAATATTGAAAGTCAAAAACATGCTATATTGGTTTTTTGCCAAATATACGAAAGTCCGCATTTATCAAGTATAATTTAATTTGATAAAGCCCAATTACATTTATTATATGTGTTATTTCCTTTAACATCGACTTTAAGCATGTTATAGGTTTTGAAAAGAAGAGATTCTTTTTTACATGTCAATAATTTTATCCAGTATTTTACCATTATTAATTGCCTACGAATGCTCATCGGGATTCTAGCTAATTCGCCGTAAAGAGCATCTAAATTTGTAGAGCGTTTGACACACTTTTCTACAGAATTTGGAGTGTATGAGTTCAACATCAGGTCCGACATGATGACCCCAGATTTCAGCCCGCGTAATTTAACGTAGAAGCTACCAATGAATCGAATAAGTCACATTGTTTTGGACACGGGTAAATCTAGTTGGTTAAAAACAATAAACAAATTGTGTAATGAGTACGAGCCGTGCTGGCTATTCGCTTTTTGTGTTCGGTTCCAATTGCCATTTTTATATAAATGAACGCCCAAATATTTAAAAGAATCTACTAATTCTATATGATTGTAATAAAGATAAAAATCAAATTTGGTATGTCGGCCTTTTTAAAAAATCATGGTTTTTGTTTTGCTGGCATTAAGACGTAAGCCCCATGTATTGCTATATTCTTCAATGTCGTTCAACATGGACTGTAGGGAGTTTGGATCGTGAGCAAATAAAACTGCGTCATCGGCAAAAAAGTAATAAAAATAATTGAATGTCGCCAATGTTCATTATTCCATTAAATATCTGTATTTACATTATTAACAAATATCGTTTAAAAAGAAAAGACACAAAATGCTGCTGGCGGGGTCACCTTGCTTCACTCCAATGTTTGAATTTATAAAGTTAGAGTTAGTCGAATTATACCTTACAAAAACGATTTAACCGTTGAGTATATTGACTTTATAGCCAATACAAATTTTGTACTAACATTTGCATTCATTAGTTTTTGCCACAAGTAAAGTCTATCAATTCTGTCAAAACATGTTTTCCCAATCGAGAAAGGCTACATATAATTTTTTCTTTCAGCAAGAGTTTTTGAAATAAGAGCGTGTAAAATATAAATACAGTCAATCGTTGATTTATTCTTTTGAAAACCAAATTGATTGTCAATTAACTTTTCTTTCTTATCGGCCCAATTTGTAAGTCGGTTATAAAAAGTTTTTTAAATATTTTTTAAATAAAGTTTTTAAGCAAATTCCCCAAAATTTTTAGCTTCCGGATTTCCTCCCCGAATATGGGAACGTTATGCCTTGGTCCAACTTTTTTGGGCATTCCATGGTAAAAATTTTATTTAAAACTTAACAAGAAATGGGAGAAAATTTTTGTCAAATGGGTGGGTTTTAAAAACCCCCCCCTAAAAATCAGTCCCCCACTTTTTTAAATTTTTACAAAAAATGATTTTAAAATTCTAATTTAGAAAAAAAAAAAATCTTTAAATTATATTACAAAAATTTTATTAAAATGCGGCTTGGTCAGTGGTTTGCTTCTTGCCGTAAAAAATTAAAATTAAAAAGTGATTCTTATTTTTATTTGTTCCTTTTGAATCCGTTTAAAACTGCGATTTTATATTTTTTTCCAAAATTGCTTTGGTTGCGATTTTGATAATTTAGTGATACGTTCTCCTTCATTTCGCTGAAATATGCGTTTACATTTTTTCTTTATTTTTATATAACTTCGTTTTTTATTCAAAAACTCATTTTTATTTTCAACAGACTTATTTCTTAAAAAAATATTTCTTGCATTATTTAGCAGCTTACGCGCGTCATGACATTCTTTATTAAACCATTTCTTTTTCCCTGCAATATTTGTAGTAGATTTTTTAACCTGTGTTTTCCGAATACACTAAACGAGTTGTTTTGCATAAAAACAGTAAATTTGCTAACCGATTCATCAATATATAGAATTTCTATTTAGATCCGTAACCAATTGATCAAGAATTGATAGCTCATTCAACAATTTCGATCTAAATCAATATCAAGACCTAAATAACGTGATGTTAATTAACCAATCATTACATTAGATCTATCACAAAGATATAATTTAAGCGTGGAAAGGACCCTCGCCATTCTTTATTACTAAAATTTAGTGCGGTTTTTACCTTTTGGTCATTTTGATATAAATATGTACATGCCATGTTTGTTATGATGTAACATTTGCCATTTATGGCATTTAATAAATGCCCTATTTCATTCAGCATATGTGTTGTGTTTTACCTCATACCAAACAAGTTTGCCTTTCCAGTTACATTTGCTTGCCCTGGACAGTACATAAATATGCTTTGGTATAAAAAGTAAGAATTAATAGCTGGAAAAAATTATCCATCGGAAGCAGTAAAATCAACAAAATTACTTAAAAATTGCAGACTCGGTTTAAATCTTAATTTTAAACATAATTGAAAGCAGTCAGTGCAAACATTTTTGTATATAAAAAAAAAATATAGAAAAAATTTCATTTTTTTAAAATTTTAAATTTTATAGGATAGAATCAAAAAAAAAAAATTTTCATTAATGATAGAAAAAACACAAAATTTTAGGGGGAAAAAATTGAAAACCACCAATTCTGTCCAAAGACCCCAAAACCATAATTTTAGAAAAATATCACTCCCCACATTCACTTTATCAAATAACGATCTTTCTTTCATTTTAAAAAAAAATTTTATGACATATATTGGTATTATGGGTTATGATGAATGTGTATGTGTTAAAACATTTGTATTAGGAATATAATCTTTTTTACCTTTCAACTTTCTTCACTGTTACTTTTTAACTCTATCATACTTTCTGCTGTACTTTTACTTTTACTAGCACCCTTGTTAACTCCTTGGCCTTTAACCGTTTATCAGAAGATTTCAAGATAAGAATTGAACAAGGTTAGCTTTTAAAAAAGCTAGTAGCGACTCGCTTCGTAATTTTTTTCCAGGGGTGTGTTTAAATGTAAAAATGACAGTTCTGTTAGCTGAAGAGACTTCAGCGAACATCAAAATAAAAGTGACATATAAAGTTATGGAAGCCATTTCTCTAAGTTTAACAAAGAGGAATATGAGTATATATGAAGATGCATGTAAACAGATAGAATGAAGTCCCTATGTCTATGCACATTTACTATATGGCCTGTTGACCTCGACCAAAAATAGATAGGTAGAATTCATAAAGATGTCTCTTTATACGAAGTTAAGTTGTAATATGTTATTATGAAGAAGAAGAAGAAGAAGAAAATTTTATTTAACTTATACATATACATGTATTCTCGTTATACATCAATACATATTTAAAACATTTTGTCACCCGGTTGGTATTCAAATGAAGAGATAATTAAAATGTTTCAGTTTATACAATATGGAAGAATAAGCTTTAATTAACATGAATTAGGATATTGAATAAACTGCAATTGTTTCACTAATAAAGTTGTCTAACAGTGAATATAATGAATATAATTATTAGTCTTAAAGTCTAGGATATGAATTCAATAAATCGTTTTTTTTTCTTATATGGCTAAAAAAAAATTTTGCTAAGATTGTTAAGAAACAGATTTATTGTTTGACATTACTGGGTCTATTGATTTAAAAATAACGTTTAATTTAATCGAATTCTTAATTTCGATGGAAACACTGATATAAGAATAAAAAGATACTCGTCTTCAATCCAGAGCATTGACACACTTGGCAATAATTTTCCTGTCTATCTATTTTATTCCTACCCTATCCCACCCGTTTTTAATTCTTAAAATTATCGAGGAAATTTTTTAAACGCCTTTAAAACTCTCCTTAGATTTAGATTTTTATTTTTTAAAAAATTTTCAAAATTTAAATCTTTTTTATGAAAATAAAGAGTGTTTTTAAAACCCCCTTTATTGTTTAAATCTGCTTCCATTTTTGTTTAAAGCAATCCCCGAACTCTTTTTTTAAAAAATTTTACCAAAAAAGCATTTTTATTAATTTCCCTTTTTGTTTCCAAAAATACATTGCAAAACCATAATTTTTTAATATTTAAGGGTTTTAAAATTGTTGGGCCCTTTTTTACACCCTTTTAAACCCTTGTTTTAATGATTTATTATATATCCCTATTTTAAAAAAAATATTTGTTTTTTTTAAATTTTTAAAATATTTTACATTTGAAATATTTTGTTTATAATAAAAGGGATTTCCCAATTCTGTATAAGCACCCATTGCCCCGGGAAATTTTTTTAAAACCCCAAAAAAAAAATTTTCCCAA
>NW_026856710.1:0-62509 GCF_026571515.1 Ruditapes philippinarum
AACACGTAAATTTCCGTGCATCATAATACTGGTGACACCTATCGGAAATATATATCGGACAAAGGGACATTAATTTTCTACTAATTCATTACATTCAAACTTAGAAAAATTACATTTCCCTTCAATCATCATATTTCCGAAATAAAGACAAACAAATAATTTAAATTACTTAACTTGTAATTTGTATGTAGCACTTGGACAACGGGCTGAATTCAAAGAGGGTAAGCATTAATAAATTTTATAAATCCAACTTTAGCTTATACAACATATATAAATAGCATATATAATGCATATTAAAGAATATAACAATCATTCACAATCCTTATGATAAAGACACTGAAAGACGTTCTCTTAAATTATCCTTAACATAACCGTCTTTAGCACTTTCGCTTGTCCAACGACCATGCATGACGTTTAAACATTCTGTCTTTAATTCCATTATTTGCCGCCGCTGAAGCTCCACCTGCCCTTAACGAATGCAGGCAATATTTAGAAATGTCACTTACATGCGGCATGAAAGCTAATCTAAATTCGTATCTCAAATAAGTATATGACATTGGCTTATTAACTGTCCTTTTCTTAAATCCATTTTTAGTCTTACTAATATTACAAAACAAAAAATCACTTGAATCTAAATTAGCCCATCTTATATATTTTTCAAGATTAACAACTGGGCATAACTTGGTACCAGGTCTAGCTATCAATATTTAAGAACCATCCCTATATTTATCAGTCTTACTAGTTTCAATAAAAAGTGCCAAAAAAGTTGGATAAAATACTAGATCTGAATCCATAATGTTTAACAATTCAGCGCTTCGTAAAAACCCTGAAAACCCCAAAACACTAGCACAAATTATACGCTGATGTTTAAATCGTAAGGCTTAAACAACCTATCATACAAAGCGGAAAGATGTCTACAGTCATAATTTCTTTCTGAGCTGTTTGTTTTGCTAAAGTTCTTTTAGCTGCCTCAAGGATATTGGTAACTAAAGAAGAACTGGTTGGAGAACGCACACCGTTAATATCACGAACCATAAGCACTAATCACTGGATTTGCACTATTTGCAGACTGAATTAAAGATGTTAGATACAGTGCAACCGGAAATGCACTAGCAGGTAAAATATCCCCACTCCCCAAACCGTTACTAAGAGCCCACTTTCTCCATCGATTAAATCCATACTCATACTTCCGACTAGTTCCAGGTGCACGTGACAATAAGAGAATATCCGGGAGTAATTCCACTTTGCCCGCCAGGACTTCCGGAAGCTCTTCTATCTCATCTTTGTGACACTGAAAAAACATATTTATAAAAGAAAAAAAATAATTAAACATGTGTCATCTAAATACAACAGTCTATAAACAATACATGTAATTACATAAACACTTGACTAGCGATACCGCATGTCAAAAACGGCCGTCTGATACCAGATCGGCTATCAATACTGATTGTTGGCATCCCGCCTATATACATGTCTAATCTCACAATAAATGTGTAAAATCAACATATAATGCTAACATTCAAAATTTTAGATTCATATTTCCAAAAATTCCTTTGCCAGTTTTACAGCTTACATAATTTTCTTTACCTACTGGCAAATCTATCCAATTAATAATGGCTTTTATAAACTGTCCATGCGGACAAAGAAGAGGCCAAAAAGGCGCTGACTTCCATAAAGGTACAACTAATACCCCCTTTGCCTTATCAACCGACATTTTTCTTAAGACTGTGTAAATGATACTTATTGGTGGCACAAACAAGCCAAAACTATCACCCCAAAATGCTGTGAAAGCATCAATGCCATAAGACGAAGGATTCCAGAAACGAGAGTAAAATTTAGAAACTTTAGCATTATGCTCCGAAGCAAACCAATCTACCTTCAAAAAACAAGCCTGTCAGTTTTTGGCAGAGCAAGCTCAGTGATGATGAATACCCTCATGTCTATTCTTAGTCTTAAATTATGAGAAATAGAGGAGTCAGCTTTCTCATTTTCATACGCGGTATCCAATGTCGATATCCCAAAACAACAGAATTTAATCAAGCAATAATTTTTTATATGATATAGACATGTCTCAAAATGCATTGAGATCTAGATTTCCAATAGAACCCTTAGGAAAGCTGTCGCTATTGGAAGACTAGCGCCCCTGATTGGTCTGGTAAACGCATTTTACCCTCTGATTTGCAAGCAAACGTACCATTGATTTAAGAACCCTATAGACTGCGACAAGTTCGCGCCATGTAGATGACTTAGCAGATTCCTCTACATACCAAATACCATGAGAAATATCATCTGCTACTGTTACAATATGCCCAGCATAGCCAGTACTACTTGCATCAGAATATACAATTTTCGTACATATGTGTGATTCATAAATATCTTTACCATTTATACATTCAATATGCTTCTGGCAAAAATCAATGTGAGACAAACTTTCCTCTGATAAAGTAATATACGAATCACAATTAAACGCCTTTACTGTATCAATAGTTAAACAACGTGTCATTATCTGAGTCACGTGACCAATCACAATTGACATTGAAATAGTTTAACCTACTAAGCGTGCTAATTTTCTCACGCCTACGCATCTGTGTACTTTAAGCGACATAAAAATATCGGCTATTGTTTTTTTAACCTTGACCATTTTTTCTACGGGTACAAAAATCCTGCCGTCACTAGAATTTAACAAAATACCTAAAAATACCAAATTTTGAACCGGTGATCTGTGTAAAAAGGAATTTTATATTTCAAATTCTATCAAATCAAATACAAAATTACAGGCATTTAATTCTTTCCAAAAATGTAAATTTTTCTTTAGCCTGCCTTTAACAATGATATGTTTTTGACCTTGTTCGTATTCATAGTAATCATTGGTAAAACGTTCGTAGTCAAAATTATACTCATCTTTCATATCTGAATTACTTTTTGGCGTTGAACTGTTCTCCACTTCCACTTCCTGCTTTGACAACATGGGGACAATCTTTCCGGAAATGACGGAAGTCTCCACAGGCAAAACATGATCCTGTTGAAATGGAATTTGTACCGAAGAACGGACCGCCTGATGCTCCTTGGTAACCTCGAAAGGATTTGACTTGAAATGGTTGCTGCAGCATAGGTCTGTTTTGAAAGGTAGGAAATTAGGTTCGTTGACACGACTAACAGTCGCAGACGGAGGCTTGCTCTTAGATAACGGGCGCTTCCGCTTGAGAGCTCTATTTTCGGCCTTGTAAATCTTAGCTTCATCCTTACTGTCGCTAGCTATCGGGTTAGCTTCGTATAATCTTACAGTCTCCCAACCGCCAGGTGACGTATCTGCTATACGTATAATTTTTTTAAGTTTACAAAGTTTGGTTGCAATTTCTTTCAATAAGTCCATACAATAATCGTCTTTACTGTGCTGTAAAGCCCATACAGCTTGTTTGGAAACCTCTTACAACTCGGTGTTTAATTCAAATTGTACCTTATTTCCTTGAAATTTCCACGTTATGTCTTTAGCAGTCTTTAGCTTTTCCACCTCAGAACTAACGTTGTAATTACTTCCTTGAAATTCTTCTCTTAGAGCTGAACTTCTTGTCTCTGTTGACGTAATTCAACAGGACCTGGCTGTAATTGCGTTTCTAGGTCTGCATCCACCACCACTTGGCTGTTCCTCGCTCATAATAACACAAGCAGACGAAAAAAGAAAATACGTTTGTGTTTAGCCGGCTGCCCAAAGCTGAATGAGCGAAATACACTTACTTATTCAAGCACGTAAACTTCGTGCATCATAATACTGGCGACACCTATCGGAAATATATCCCCGGAAACAAAAAAGGGGAAAAAAAAAAAAAAAAAATTTTTTTTGAAAACCCAGAAAATTCCTTTTAAAAATAAATATTTTCAAGAATTAACAACTGGGCATAAACTTGGTAACCAGGTCTGCTATCATATTTAAGAACCATCCGCTATATTTACAAGTCTTACTTAGTTTTCAATAAAAAGTGCCAAAAAAGTTGGATAAATACTAGATCTGAATCCATAAGTTAACAATTCAAGCGCTTTCGTAAAACCCTGTAAAACCGCCAAAACACTAGCACAAATTATACGCTGATGTTTAAAATCGTAAGGCTTAAACAACCTATCATACCAAAGCGGAAAAGATGTCTACAGTCATAATTTTCTTTCTGAGCTTGTTGTTTTGCTAAAGTTCTTTTTTAGCTGCCTCAAGGATAAATGGTAACTAAAGAAAGAACTGGTTTGGAGAACGCTACAGGCCGTTTAATATCACGAACCATAAGCACTAATTCACTGGATTTGGGGCACTATTTGCAGACTGAAATTAAAGAATGTTAGATACAGTTGCAACCGGAATGGCACTAAGCAGGTAAAATATCCCACTCCCAAACCGTTACTAAGAGCCCACTTTCTCCATTCGATTAAGATCCACACTCATACTTCCGACTAGTGCCAGGTGCACGTGGACAATAAGAGAATATCCGGGAGTAGTTCGCACTTTGCGGCGACAGGACTTCCGGAAGCTCTTCTATCTTCCATCTTTGAGTGACACTGAAAAAACATATTTATAAAGTGAAAAAAATTAAAACATGTGTCAACTGAAATACAAGCTGTCCCTATAACGAATATTTTACATAAACACTTGCCTAAGGCGATAACCCAGCATGGTAAAAAACGTGCCGTCTGATACCAGAATCGCTATCAATACTGATTGGTTTGCATCCCGCCTATAACATGTCTGAATCTCACAATAAGATTGGTGTAAAATCAACATATAATGCTAACATTCAAAATTTTTAGATTCATATTTCCAAAAATTCCTTTGCCAGTTTTACAGCTTTCATAATTTTCTTTACCTACTGGCAAATCTATACAATTAATAATGGCTTTTATAAACTGTCCATGCGGACAAAGAAGAGGCCAAAAAGGCGCTGACTTCCATAAAGGTACAACTAATACCCCTTTTTGCCTTAATCAATGACGATGGGCACACTATGCCATCGCGGACGGAGGCTCCAGACATCTTTCTTAAGACCTGTGAATGGATACTTATTGGTGGCACAACTGGCCAAAAACTATCACCTCCAAAATAACGGTGAAAGCATGCAATGCCATAAAGACGAAGGGATTCCAGAAACGAGAAGTAAAATTTGAAATTAAGCTATTATGCTCCGAAGCAAAACCATTAATCTTCTTCAAGAAACACCATGTTCATTGTTGCAGAGCAAGCTCAAGTGGATGATGTAATACCCCAGTCATCATAGTCTTTATAATTATAGATAGAATTGTGTTGCAGCTTTCTCATTTTCATAAACGCGGTATCCATATCGACATATCCAAAAACAACAGAATGTTATCAAGCATATTTTTATATATATAGGACATTGGCAAAGTGGATTGAAAGATCTGATTTCATAGAAACCTTTAGAAACTATGGAAACTAAGCGCCCTGATTGTCTGTAAAACCAATTTTCCCACCTCTGAATTTGCAAGCAAACGTACCATTTGATTTAAGAACCGCTATAGGACTGCGACAAGGTTCGCGCCATGTAGATGACTTAGCAGATTCCAGCTAGCATACCAAATACCATGAAGAAATATCATCTGCCCTACTGTTTACTACATATATGCCCAGCAATAGCCAGTACTACTTTGCAATCAGAATATACAATTGGTTCGTACATGATGTGGATGATTCGCATAAATAAGATCTTTAACCAATTTATAAAAAGCATTCAGATGTGCTTCTGTGCAAAAAATCAATGTGAAGACAAAACTTTCCTCTGATAAAGTAATATACGAATCACAATTAAACGCCGTTTACTGTATCCAAATAGTTAAAACAAACGTGTCATTATCTGAGTCAACGTGACAATCACGAATTGAACATTGAAATAGTTTAACCGTACTAAGCGTGCTAATTTTCTCACGCCTACGCATCTGTGTACTGTTTAAAGCGACATAAAAATATCGGCTATTTGTTTTTTTAAACCTTGACGCATTTTTCTACGGGTAACAAAAATCCTGCCCGTCGACTAGAATTTAAACAAAATACCCTAAAAATACCAAATTTGTTGAACCGGTGATCTGTTGTAAAAAGGAAATTTTATATTTCAAATTCTATCAAATCAAATACAAAATTACAGGCATTTAATTCTTTCCAAAAATGTAAATTTTTCTTTAGCCTGCCTTTAACAATGATATGTTTTTGACCTTGTTCGTATTCATAGTAATCATTGGTAAAACGCTCGAAGTAAAACTTATACTCATCTTTCATATTTGAATTAATTTTTGGCGTTGAACTGTTCTCCACTTCCACTTCCTGCTTTGACAACATGGGGACAATCTTTCCGGAAATGACGGAAGTCTCCATAGGCAAAACATGATCCTGATGCAATAAAATCTGTACCGAAGAACGGAACGCCTGATGCTCCTTGGTAACCTCGAAAGGATTTGACTTGAAATGGTTGCTGCAGCATAGGTCTGTTTTGAAAGGTAGGAAATTTTGCCGTTCGTTGACACGACTAACAGTCGCAGACGGAGGCTTGCTCTTAGATAACGGGCGCTTCCGCTTGAGAGCTCTATTTTCGGCCTTGTAAAATCTTAGCTTCATCCTTACTGTCGCTAGGCTTATCCGGGTTAGCTTCGTATAATCTTAACAGTCTCCCAACCGCAGGTGACGTATCTGCTATACGTATAATTTTTTTTAAGTTTAGCAAAGTTTGGTTGCAATTTCTTTCAATAAGTCCATACAATAATTCGTCTTTACTGTGCTTGTAAAGCCCAATACAGCTTGTTTTTGGAAACCTCTCTACAACTCGGTGTTTAATTCAAATTGTACCTTATTTCCTTGAAATTTCCACGTTATGTCTTTAGCAGTCTTTTAGCTTTTCCACCTCAGAACTAAACGTTGTAATTACTTCCTTGAAATTCTTGGTCTCTTAGAGCTGAACTTCTTGGTCTCTGTTGACGTAATTCAACAGGACCTGGCTGTAATTGCGTTTCTAGGTCTGCATCCACCACCACTTGGCTGTTTCCTCGCTCATAATAACACAAGCAGACGAAAAAAGAAAATACGTTTGTGTTTAGCCGGCTGCCCAAAGCTGAATGAGCGAAATACACTTACTTATTCAAGCACGTAAACTTCGTGCATCATAATACTGGCGACACCTATCGGAAATATATACCGGACAAAGGGAAATTAATTTTCTACTAATTTATTACATTCAAACTTAGACAATTTCATTTTTATAGAAATCAAAAGTTTCATATTCCGTATACTAATGTAAGCTTTAACCACAAAAGGTTTTTACGTTTTATATTTGCCGAAGCAACTCCTTAAAGTTAAAACAATTGTTTAATTTACAGACTTTGAGCTGACGGAAAATATTTAAAATTCAATTTGAATGACCTTCACCAATGAACTTTAAGGCTAGAAAATGAAATAAAAATATTGTAATTGAAGAAGTAAATATTTGTAAGTCTTTCTCTGCCATGTAGGTGAATGTAAACAATGCACACTGTCTGCGATAATTTTATTGTTTAACATTTTCACGAAACGGGTTCGGAATCCATCCTTTCATTCGTGCCATTAGTGTTTTGGGATTATTTGTACGTGTTCTTGTAACCTTTTCATTACTAACAGTGCTTAAGGTTGATTGTGCTGCTCGACAAAATGTCTCTGCCTCTAAGCCTATTTGGGATCTTTTCTTGAATTGTTGCAGTACATTAATGCGTTTGTCATATCCAGATTTTTTCTCAAGCTTTTCATTTGCTATCATCTGGTCCAAATGTTCAGTAACTGTCATTGGATTGGGCCGTAATGCTATGTCTTGTAAGCGTTCACTGCAATCTTTTACTGTTAACATCAAATCCTCAACGTCATTGCATAATTCATCAAGTTCGAGCCACATCTTTGATAGGAGTTGTTCTTGATCGGGTAGTTCACCTGACACGTCTTTGTATTTCTGCCGCATTTGGTCGTATGTTTTCTTCACTGGCACTTCTTCATACTTAAATGTATATGGCGTGTTAGCATGTTTCTGCCAGAAGCATTTTTCAGGACAAATGCGACAAAACCCATTCGTATCCATTGATGAACATTTCTTTTTGTCGTCATCATTTGCGTATACACAGCTTGGATGACAGGTGAAGTTGCAATGAGTACAATTCGTCACATGTTTACCTGCAGGAAGCGCAACCATACGATGACGCATTTCCATAACTTCGTATTCAAAGTTTTCATTGTCCTTTATAATGGCTTTTTTGTCTTCAAATATTTTAATTTCTTGTTTTAACTGTTCAACCTTGGTTAATCCTGCAGCAAGTTGAGGCTGAAGATTTTGAATTGTTGCTTCCATTCGACTTCTTTCGTTTAAAACAGTTTTTGTTAGTTGAAGACTACGCGTCATCATTTTGTCGAGATGCAAGAAGAATTCTCGAAAACTTTTCAAACCCATCTCCCAGAACATTGGTGAAAGTGTCGAGCTGCGTACGACATTATTTGCAAACAGACCAGAGTTATTGAAGGTGAAACTCTTTCCAAATGGAAGTTTAGATTCTTTTAACGCAGCTATTGCAGGTGGATCTATACCATCAGCAAAGGTAACGAGTGTGCAAATATTTTCTTCAATATCTTTTCCAAATAAAGACATTACAGACTGAAAAATATATTGTTGGGTTCCAGTTAATCTAGCATCTGGTGCTTTGATAAGGAAACAAACTAGCTCTATACATGTAATCCCTTTTGATCCTTTTGCAGAGAAAAGTTGACGTATTTGCTCAACAATTTTCTGGTCTTGATCGACACCGCTAGTATCGCCAAAGCCGGGGGTATCAATTATGTTCAGTCGATACGACAGCCGGCTGCCGTTTTCGGGATTTATAGAGTAGCATGTGATCCACTCTGTTTGAGATATAGCCTGAAATAATCAATTTATGATGCAACCTTTATCTGGAAACGATTTAAAACAGTTAATTCTAGTAGAAATGTACCAATTATTTTACTCTAATTGTTTTATTTCTCAAACAATATAACATATAAAGTTTTAATAATTTCCCCATTTTATTTACATCCCTTGTTAATAAGATGATTTAATGAAATCCCCTTCTTTATATTCAAACAAACCTGGTTCTTTAGCCTATTTTTCTCATTTTGTTCAAGGTCTAGCACAGTAAACCTAAAAGCATCGCTCCAGTTCACACCAAGAACATAATTAACAATGCCGTCAACCAATGTGCTCTTCCCAGTTCCAGTTGCTCCAACAAGCATTATTGTTTTTTCTACACCTACCACCGTTTGTGGAGAACCTGTAATGTACACAGGTTTAAAGTTACATGTTCAACAGTCTATCAACTAGAAAAATTGATATTCTGTTACTAATTAGGTGTTTTTCTACCGATATTTATAAAACTAGAATGATATAAATGTCAACAGTCTAGAGAATGCCTTAAAGTGACATTATGCTCATATTTTCATTGTCATGTTGAGCTGAATTGACTTTATATTTTAAAAGATTGTCTGTTTAAATGCTGTTTGACCAACAGATTATATTGGAAAATCTGCCTAAAATATAAAAAGACTGCCGCACTCATTTTATAAATTGAATGTTACAGGTAGATTCTAAATGACATTCACTGAAATTGCGTTCGAATCCGGTGGTTATTTATTGTTTATGCGAAGAAAATTATTAAATCAAAAGGAATGATGGCAAAATGAAAATTTATTTTGACTCTCACCTGTTCACTTACTTTATACCTTTAGATGGGCATAATGTCACTTCAAGATTTAAATCGATTTAAATAAACATTACCTATTTCGAACTTTTTAGTTTTGGCAGTAACATTCCTGGCATCTCCTGTTTCACTAAGAGGTAAAGCATACTTTGATGGTGATGGATTTCCCTGTTCTACCAAGGATGCAAAGTTAATTATTCTTGAAGCAGGAGAATTTGGCGTAGTATATTCGTCACTCTCCGGACTGTAAGGGCTCTCGCCATTTTCATGAACGACTCTTACACGGAATATATACTTTGTATTGGCTTTTAGTTCTGTTAGAACTGCGGTACTTTTGAAGTTCTGTTCTGGATGAAATTTCCATGTACCCCCATTATCGATGTCTTTATAACTTATCTGATAGTAATTGTTTGTCCCACATGAACTCGGAGCATCCCATGAAAGTTGAAGAGAGTCTGCACGAATATCAGACGCAAATGGCTTTCCCGGCGGTTTCTGCAATTCAAGATATGTCTTGACAATAATTACAATATATCATCCCATTCACCGTTTCATTACTTATATTGATTATCAAGAAGGCTACTACAGCAATTTGTTTTCTTTTTATAATATTATACACTATAAATAACTAAAAATGTGTTCATAGGACACGGGTGCCCCCACACTCCATCAATTTGTCAATCTTATGTCTCTAGGTCAAATTCTTTCTTTTTGATACATGTGCCCAAGTTGAAATCTAAAAATCTTTTATTAAGTAAAGGGCAAATACTACAAATACTAAATAAATCCACAAGAAAACCCCAAGGTGCATAAGAACACATGCTGACCAACATTCTTGTAAACTTTCAGGCCTACAGGTCAAATACTTTTTGAGTTACGTGCCACACAAGTTGAATATTGTAAATTTTTACTAAGTCAAAGGTATCCACACGAAAATACCCAGGTGCACAACTACACATGCTGAGCAACATTCATGTAAGGTCTCATGACTCTAGGCAAATACTTCTTTAGTTACGTGCGACACCTGTTGAAAATTGGAAATTTTTTACTAATTCAAGAGCAATAACTCTACTATTTACTAAATATATCCACACAAAATACCCAGGTGCACAACTACACATGCTAATTAACATTCCTGTAAGGTTTCAAGACTCTAGGTTAAATATTTTTTGAGTTACCAGCGACACAAGCGGAAAATTGGAAATTTTTACTAAAAACTTCCACACGAAAATACCCAGGTGCACAACTACACATGCTGAGCAACATTCTTGTAAGGTTTCATGACTCTAGGTCAAATACTTTTTAGTTACGTGCGACAAAGGTTGAAAATTGGATTTTTTACTAATTCAAGGGCAATAACACTAAAAATACTAAATATATCCACACAAAAATATCAAGGTGCACAACTTCACATGCTGATCAACATTCCTGTAAGGTTTCATGACTCTAGGTCAATTACTTTTTTTAGCTACGTGCTACACAAAAATAGAACGGACGGACGGACAAGGGTAAATCTAAATCCCCACCCCCCTATAGTGGGGGGCACAATAAGACAAATGGAGGTTCACATTAAATTTAACTAAACTTCTATTAGTTATTTTTAAAATAATAGTATGACTGTCAAGAAATAATATTCCAGAATGCAAAAGAGGCCACTGGTTCTTCTTTTAAAAAAGAATAGTCCAGCTCTTAAATATATTACAATGTAATTTTTACTAGCATAATACGGATTTTTCTGTCCGTTAAATCGTATTAGCGCTTCATGATTTGCTTGTTTTTGAGATGGAGAATTTATAGGTATATAATAGATTTAATTTATTAAAACACATTGGCCATCACTAAGCGTGGCATTATGCGTATTCTATGGCACACAACATCACATACTGTCTTACGGACAATAAGAAAGAACAAAATAGAATTACCTCAAATGTAGTTTCTGGTAAAAGTGTATCCTTATCTTTTTTCCTCAAATTTCTTTGTGCCTGAACTGTCGTTATCAGATTATGTGTTTTGGAAATCTTCGCAACCATGTGGTGTTTGTGACACGTTATACATAGGTACTCCTCGCAATCACAGCAGAAAATTTCGGCAGGTCGTTGTTTATCGTCTGCTACTCTGCATGAATCACAACTTACGTCTTGTTCTTCACCTTTAGAATTAATATCACAAAGAATGTGATGTCTCGAAGCAGCATTACGTTTGTGCATCTCGCAGCAGTTACAGCAATAATATTCCTCGCATTGGTTGCAATATCGTTCTGCAGCAGCTGATTTATTATCCATTTCACACTGGGAACATTTGATCTGATTTTCAGAAACAAATTTATCTTTTATTCGTAAAAGCTCGTGGTGTCTTGTTGCATTTTGCTTACCATGTACAACGCTACAATCCAAACATAATGTTTCATCACAAACGATACATATGTTGTCGGCATCTTTCTCGTTACCCATTTCTTTGCACAAGGAACATTGATGTTTCTCTTTTGTTAACACCACTGCATTTGGAAAAGTCAATTTGTGTTCTTTGGTAGCTTTTTGGATACGATGCCTTTTACAGCAAGAGGGACATAAAAACTCATTACATTCTTTGCAAAATTCTGTTGCATTCATCGAAACTCCTCTACAAGAGCACGGATCACAAGGAAATACTTCAAGTATTTTTTTCAGCTCGCCTAGATCGTGCGTCTTGGTTGCTTTTTGTTTTCTATGACGGTCAGAACAAGACTTACAGAGGGCCTCGCTGCATAATTCACAGTAAAGTATTGCATGCTCAAAATTGCTTGACTGTAGACAAATGTCACAGTTCTGGGTTGAGCTTTCTATTGTGCATTTTGGAACATGCAATTTTGTTGATTTTTGGAGGCCATGAACTAGTACACATGATTCACACAAATATTCATTACATTCGTCGCAATATTTCGAACCGTGTGAATATTTATTCATCATTTGACAAGGTTCACATGGTTGTTTTCTTTCTTCTCTATCTAATTTGGGAATATCTGAAACATTAATTGGAATGTGATTTTTAGTAATTTTACCCATTTTGTGAGTTTCGGTACAGAAATCGCAAAGCAATTCGTCGCAATCATTGCAATATTTTGTAGCTTCTTTATGTTTACCATATGACTCACATGGCTCACAGCGTTTCTTTGCCTCGTCTGAATGAGATGGTCTTTCTTTTTCAGCCGATACAGGAATTGGTTCATGAGATTTTGTGGCTTTCCTTATTTTATGAGTTGATGTGCAATCACCACATAGGTACTCTTGGCATGTTTCACAAATATTAAGCGCTATGTTTGTTCTTCCTCCATTTTCACATGGTTCACATTTCTTTAGAAATTTCGCTTGTGCTTGCATTAAATCAACGGGCTGGTGTGCCTTGGTAGCATTTCTTTTTTTGTGATCATCTAAACACGAGTTGCATAATCTTTCCTCACATTCCTGGCACGCATATTCTGCTGGTATTTTTTTACCTTCAATGAAACATGCATCGCAGATATCTTTAAGATCAGTATCAGTTGATTCTTGTTCAACCTAATATTCCACAACATCTGTTTGCTCCATATCCATATGTAAAATGTACAACAGGGATAACACTTTTTTTATTTAACCTATCACTATCAACTGAAAATATATAAAAAATGGCTTTGCGTTGATAATAGTTAAATTGTTCTAAAAATAATGTATTCTTACCATCCGCACACATAATCAACTAACTCAAATACGGTAACCCTTTATCAAATTCTCAAATGATTAATAAAATTGGGTTATATAATAAACCTTAAAAGATGGCCATACTGGTCTAAGCATTGCAATGGAGAGCGTGAGAATATCACCACAAAAATAGGTTTGGTTGGTTCGGTTTTAAGTCACACAGAAGAGGTCACATGACGTTTTCCATCCTTACTGGTGGAAGAAGATCTCAGATAACCCTTCGTGCATTATATTAGGCACGGACTGGGATTTTAAAAGTACCAAAGTTCCATAAGACTAAGATGTTTTAATAATTATTTAGCCCCTCAGAAATTCATTAAGATTATGATGAAGTCAAATCCCAAAATGCCAAACTGACAACTCCGGTCAATAAATCAAAAGGAACGAAAATCTTTTTAATATATGACATCAGATAAAAGTAAGGGGGTATGCAAGCTGGGTAAATATATCGGCCTGTCGTCTGTATTGTTACTTCTACCGATAACACTTGGCACCTCCGGTATTAAATCTAACTTCGCAAAGTATTGGACTCAATACACGCCTGGTAAATGATAGAGCTACCTCATTTGGAGGTATACGGTAAATCGCCCTATCGCTACTCACAAGCTAGTGCATGTCGCTTAAATCAGGTGTCAACAAGGTAAAGGGTTGTCATTTTTTTATATATTTTGAATACTCTACACCGAAAATCGAAATTCGAAGATTCTATACCATATAGATTTGATCAAAGTTTCCAAGTAATGTAAAGTTGATAAATTTGTGTAAGAAATGAAGAACTTTGTGACGGCGTTTCCCAGTTGGCGAATTGAGCGTTGCAATGGACAGTTTCGTCACGAAACAGATTATTTGCCTCCTATTTTCATCTAAAACGCGATCCAGATTACAAACGAATACGTTTTAAAGTAGATATAAGGTCTAGAAGTCAAATTAATTTTAAATCAGGAAAATGTGTTATTTATTTAAGAAAATATTGGATATTTATTCTGCAAGACAGTTCTGTCGTGAAGGAGGTAGTTATGTCGCCAAGGAGATAGCTCTATGGTTTCAAAGAGGACTCAAATTCATACGGGCAAAGAATGCAAACAATTTTCGGTGAAAGATCTTTAAGATGTTGGTACAACGGCTATCATTATGAAGAAAGAAGTCAACTATTTGACAATATTTGTTTTATATTAGCAGTTAATTCCTGCTACATCATTCACGAAGTGATCTTACGTTTATCCCAACTTCAGGATGAGTAGTAAGCTGTACAAATGTGAACAAATTGATATTTCACATTTCAAACACACACACACACACTTACCTAACAGGAACACATTATGTATGCATTGCTCTAAAAAATATTTATATCTGAAATTTTAGAGCGTCACATAGTAATCGTTAACATAGGATAATAGAAATTTGAATGCGACAGTTGTGACAAGAAATATTTATTGAGCTTTTGGTGTATATGTACTTGGTTTTTCAAAGATTTCTGAGAAGAATTTGTTCTCTTTTTAAAATGCCCAGGGAGTTTCAATTTAAGCTAAAGTACTGGTATCTGGAACGATCAGGTCCATCATTTTACATCCGAAAAGAAACCCGTTTTCGGAAACTACTCAAGTACTAAAGTAATTACCTCTACTTCATCACATCGACTTTTAATCATCAAAACATACACTGCATGCACAGATAACTTCATCCTTTCAATATTTGCGATGGCTATATTACTTAAAATAACTCATTTTCTACGTTTAAGCCGTTTTAATGACCAATTAGCCACACGCTGCCAATTTAAACATGGCAGCTGGTACTGGCTAAATTTCTACCCGCGCGAGCTAGGCAGTGACGTCATCGGAGATGATGACGATACTGCCAAGCTAGGCACCCTAGCCAAGCTAGCCACCCAGCGTCTAAGACTATAAATAGCAGCCCGATTCTGCCAAAATTGTCAGTTCCTTGGTAGATAGCCACAAGACCACACCTATACTATACAGCTACAATCTATACTATATTGAATATGGATGTATCTCGGATCCACCCACCAGAAAGATATATAATACTTTATACCAGTAATAGTTTATATAGAAGCCTTTCATTAAATCATCTACTTTGGCAGTTTTGCATTATTTTCCATTTATGATAGATCCTGACTGAAGACCAAGTTTCCATAGCCATAATCCCATATTTTAATGTGATACCCATGTACCAGGGTAGAACACCACTGTCTTTTGTAGTTACCATTTTAGATTACTCATCAACCTTTTAACATTTCATGGTAATTCCTACCATAGAATTTGTACCAGACCACAGGCAAGACGTGACACCGTATTTGTCAAGCCTTTCCTTACATCTTATATTATACATTATTCTAGACATAACAGAAAAATATTCCTGACCTAAGACGAGGAGCCCAAGCCAGAGCCACCCACAGAATATACTATATACCAATTTTATTGTTTGTGAAGTGTATATTTAATAAATTGTTGTGTTAATCTTATTTCCGGTGTCCGTATCTTTTAGTCCTTGTGTCCCTATTTTCCCTTTTCCATTTACGTGTGTTTGAGAACCCACGTGTCGATATTGAAGTGTGTCCGGGCTAGCAGACCCCGGGTACGTTTCAATATTGTTTCCAGCTAGCTAGAAAGCTGTTTCTTGTTTCCTTTAAAACACCTTCAATATCCAGTTATGCAGTGTGGTGCTAGTAACGCAGGCAATTTGAAGAATTTACGCAGAATTGTGTGCAATTCTGTGGTCAAACGATCACCACGGAAAGGAAATAAACCAATATCTTTATTATACATCAAATTGAGAGAAGTGAATTAGCGCATACGGTGATGAGACATTAAACTTAATATTTCCATGACAATGTTTATTTCTCAATCACTCGTGAGATTTTCGATCTGACTGATAGTTTCGTCGTATTTAAATACAAGCGTATATATCACATTATGGATTTTGATATTCGGTGTGCCCGACACATTAGCAAAACTACTCGTGTCTTGATATGCAGGATGTAAATGCAGTCATTTGAAACGTACAAATATTTAATATGTTTATGTTTTGTAAGTTTTGTACAAAAAGTTAAAAATATAAACATGTGTTTTTAAGTTAAGTTCGTAATGTAACGTGGCAAAAGTGCTTATTATATATGTATTAACTAAATGGATATTGAATGAGCGCAGGTTCAATACTTCATATATTGTTGAATCTACAGGAATATAGATAATATGTCCAGTATGCTGTTTATCACTTATACAAAGGAAAAGGTGTGTACAGTCGATAACAATTTGAACGATGTAAATGTAAATATTTTATTATGCAAATTACATAATATACATGAGTAATTATATAAGTATAATTTTGTTTTTATTAATTTTTTGTGCCGTGAAAAAATATACACAAACAATCAGATTCATGTACTTTGTACGTAACCATAGAGCTATTTCCTTGGCAACATGACTACCTCCTCACGACGGATCTGTCTCCCAGAACAAATATCCTATATTTTCTTTATTAACCCATTACTGCATGAGCATTTTGTGAAAAAATTTTGCAATTCATATACTTTTTGAGCTATCCATGAACAAGTTGAAAATTGCAAATTTATACTAATGTAAGTCAAAGGCAATAACTCTAACAAAACTGAAAAGAAACCACATGCAAAGTCCCAGGTGCATAGCTTCGCAGTGATGTTGATCATTATTCCAGTAAAGTTGGTTGATTCTAACTCAAGCACTCAAGGAACAAATAACACAACATAATGAAACAGTTTTTACTAAGTCTAGGGCAATAACTCTACAAATACTGGATAAATCCACAAGCAAAACCCAAGGTGCACAACTACATATGCTGAGCAAAATTCCAGTAAGGTTTCATGACTCTATGTCAAATCCTTTTTGAGTTTAATGCAACACAAGTTGAAAATTGCAAAATTTTACTAAGTCAAGGGTAATAACTCTAAAAATACTAAATAAATCCACACGAAAATACCCAGGTGCACAACTACACATGCTGACTAACATTCCTATAAAGTTTCATGACTCTAGGTCAAATACTTTTTGAGTTACGTGCGACACAATTTGAAAATAGCAAATGTTTACTAGGTCAAGGACAATAACTCTAAAAATACTAAACAAGAGGGCCATGATGGCCCTGAAGTCGCTCACCTGTACATAGGCCTCCGAAGCGGGGCCAGTTTAAAGCCCGGGGCTTTTATTTGAACAAACTTTGTAGACAACCATTAGAAGATGTTTCATGCTAAACATCTAAGGTCTAGCTCGTTGGGATTTTTAAAAGAAGATTTTTTTAAGTTTTTTCTTTACACATATAGTTAAAAACAATGACACACCTGGGGCAGGGCCAGTTTTGACCCCAGGGCTTTTATTTGAACAATCTTTGTAGACACTTTCTAGAAAATGTTTCATGCTTAATATCTAAACTCTAGCTATTCGGGTTTTTCAAAGAAGATTTGTAAGTTTTTGCTATACTCGTATAAGGAAAATCAATGTCCGCCGGGGCGGGGCCAATTTTGACTCCAGGGCTTTTATTTGAAAAAAAATTGAAGACACTCACTAGAAGATGCTTCGTACTTAATATCTCAACTCAAGCTATTTGAGTTTTTTCAAAGAAGATTTTTCAATTTTTGCTATAGTTTTACACATATAGGGAAAATGAATGACCTTCGGGGTGGGGCCAATTTTGACCTCAGGGCTTTTATTTGAACAAACTTTGTAGACAATCACTAGAAGATGTTTCATGCTTAATATCTAAACTCTAGCTATTTGGTTTTTTCCAAAGAAGATTTTAAAGTTTTTCCTATACACATATAAGGAAATTTGGAAAATCAATGACCCCCAGGGCAGGGCGAATTTTGACCCCAGGGCTTTTATTTGAACAAACTTGGTAGACACCCATTAGAATATGTTTCATGCTAAATATCTTAGCTCTAGCTCTTTGGGTTCTTTAAAAGAAGATTTTTTAAGTTTTTACTATATGTATATATGGAAAATCAATGACCCCCTGGGGTGGGGCCAACTTTGACCCCCAGGGCTTTTATTTGAACAAACTTGGTAGACATCCATTAGAAGATGTTTCATGCTAAATATCTTAGCTCTAGCTCTTTTGGTTCTTTAAAACAAAGATTTTTTTAAGTTTTTACTATATGTTTATAGGGTAAAATCAATGACCCCCCTGGGGCGGGGCCAATTTTGACCCCAGGGCTTTTATTTGAACAAACTTGGTAGACACCCATTAGAAGATGTTTCATGCTAAATATGTTAGCTCTAGCTCTTTGGGTTCTTTAAAAGAAGATTTTTTAAGTTTTTCCTATATGCATATAGGGATTAAAACAAAGATTTTTTTAAGTTTTTACTATATGTTTATAGGGAAAATCAATGACCCCCTGGGGCTGGGCCAATTTTGACCCCAGGGCTTTTATTTGAACAAACTTGGTAGACACCCATTAGAAGATGTTTCATGCTAAATATGTTAGCTCTAGCTCTTTGGGTTCTTTAAAAGAAGCTTTGTGACAGGTGAGCTAATAAATCCAAACAAAAATACCCAGATGTACAACAACACATGCTAATTAACATTCCTGTAAAGTTTCATGACTCTATGTCAGATCCTTTTTGAGTTACATGCGACATAATTTGAAAATTGCAAATTTTTACTAAGTTAAGGGCAATAACTCTTATAATACTAAATAAATCCACACGAAAATACCCATATGCACAATAACACATGTTGATCAACATTTCCTGTAAAGTTTCATGACTCTAGGTCAATTACTTTTTGCGTTACGTGTGACAAAAGGGAACGGACGGACGGAAGGACGGACAAGGGTAAATCTAAATGCCCCCCCCCCCCCTACAAAATTAAAACACTTGACACCTGATTTTAGAGGCATGCACTCGATTGGAAGTAGCGATAGAGCGATTAACCGTATACCTCCGAAAGAGGTAGCTCAATCATTTACCAGGCGTGTTGTTATCTTGAATCTGAATACATGTATCTAACATGTCAGTCATTGATACCACCCTGGTGAGACACAATCAGTTTATCGTTTTGAGATGTGCATCGACAAGGGTTTAACTCTTTGTTCTCCCCATTACACAGACTCAGAAGCATAAATTTTAAAAATGTATAGCAGTGCGGAGATATAACAACAATCTTTCCCGGGTTTCCAACCAAGAAATCAAAATATGATAATATCTTTGATTATCTGGGAAGTTGTTTTCAAATAGTCTAGTCTAAACGAGTCACATTTACACAACTGAGTCGTACAAACTTAAGAAAGACCCAACGGACAAAGATGTATTCCAAAAAGTTAGTCTGGATGTGCATGACTATAGCTCACGTTCAGCACGTTGTGCTCAGGTGAGCTAAAATAAAACAAGGTTGTGATTTGGTTATTGTTCTCTGCAAGCAGCTTATTTCATTAATCTCTATCACTTTTTAAAATCAAACAAAATCTTTCACTTTATTTTGAGATTTTAGTTGGAAAAGAGTAAGACGGACGAAAGGTGGACTTCAGCGCACACAGACAAAGATACAAATAAAGACGTAATGTCGGACATATCAGATATAAAAATATTTTGCACCTATAGTATATAGACGATACAAGTGCAGTCACTGTGATGATAACAATATATCTACAAGAAAAGCATTGATGCAAAGCATCAAAGGGCGTCCAAGCAAGAAATGCAGAAAGTGAAGATGAACTAGTAAACATTTGATGTCAAGATATTCTTATAAACTTTTCAATTGTTAAATGGTTTTTACCGAAATGAACGGACGGAAGACATTGTTCATTATGAACTTTGATTGGCAACGGATCATTTATAATCCATACCCATGTGTAATGCATGATCAACACCACACTTGTGGAATTGTCCCTTATTATGTAATCGCTATTAGCGAGGACCCCCTCTTAAGGTATCTGTTCACACTTAGTAAAAATATGACACTGGTTATATTACATGTCATGTTGAGCATTATTGTTTATTATACAATAATTGTAATATCTATTTTAATAACAAAAATACAGATTTATAAATATTGTTTTCCTCTCTATTTTTGTGTTTTTATGTTTTTATGTGCTATTTTAATACTGAGTTTTTTACGTTTACTATTCTTTTTATTAAAATTGTAAAATAAATTTTAAGAATTCAAATGTCATATTGACCGACGATTATAAGTCAAAACTTAACTGGAAAAAGTCAGTAAATTATGGTTAATCTTTCAATATACAATATTGTTTATTCTTAAACCATGTACATGTACATTTGTATTTTTCTTTATCATTTTTTAAATTATCAATCAATCAAATAATTTAATAAAATCTAATTTGTAACTTTGAATTATTCCTCGGCATATTTACTTCCGCGAATGTTAAGTCGCTACGGCCTAAAATACAGTTTTTGGAGGCTACGTTTTTTTTTGCATGACCTTGCCTGTTGGGTGCTTTTAATTATTTTATTTTTTTGACAAGTCGCGCCTAAAGCGCAACGTTACTCGATACATTTTCATCTATTGACCAGCCGAACAAGGACGGTTGTTCCGTGAACACATTCATATTTCCTTACCTTTTTCATTATGTAATTAAGTAAGATTTAGTCAGACCCGTTAGCTTTAATTCTCATTGAATAATAACTGACTTTATCTTCAAAATGTCGATACTTATTTTTTAACACATTTTTACACATTATCGGACTGTACATAGCTTTCATTATAACAACATAACAGCTGTTTATCCATGTAGCACTTGATCGCTATTGTACTTTTAACAAAGGATTACACCTACTCCAATCAAATAAAATCCTTGTCATTCAATATTCGCAAACTGTAAATGCGTTTGTCAACGTCGTGACTAGCAAATAACGTCAATAAGCATGTTAATTACTAATAATTGTTTTTTGTCTTTTTCAGCGTGCAAACTAGTATCAATAACATACATAAATAATGTTGTACACATTTCTATAACACCCTGTGTTAATATGTTGTTTTGTGTAAGTAGATTATAATAAATATTCTGCACTTTTTATGTTATATTTGGTTGAAGCTATAAATGTTCGCAGATTTGTTATAAGTGACATATTCGCGGCTATAAAGATTCGCGGAATCATGCCTACCGCGAAAGCCGCTAACTTAAAATGCGCGAAATCTTTTCTAGGAATACAGTACCCATCGAACATTTCTATCTTGGTACTGAGAATTTTCGCAACATTCTGATTATTTCTTCTGTCTGTGATAAAGAATCATTCTTTGCTGACGTGCTTTAAAAATTTGAAGTTCCTGTGATTCTTTTATTAAAAAAAGATTCAATTAAATGAGCCATTATTGCATGTGTCCATTTTTTTTGTTAAATGTACGTTGTGGTACGGCGGCGCATGCTGTTGACGTAACGCTTAATAAACGTTGCAGGTATCTTGGCCATCTCAGTTTGTAAGAACGTTGAAAGCTAAAAACGTCCAAACGTATTCAATGGGATTAAGGTCGGGACTATCTGCAGGCCAATCAAAGACATTTACATTATTTGTCGCCAAAATTGCCTGGTTATTGCATCTGTATGTAGACGGGCATTATCGTACATAAAGGTGACATTTAGACCATGTAACTGAATGAATGGTGAGCTTCTAAAGAAAGAAATCATTCATGTAAGTCTCAGCATTAATGTTTCCATTAATAACGATTAAGCGAGCCTCCCATAATCCCATCCACATTAAGACTGAACCACTTCCAAAACGGTCCCGATCAATGACGCACTCATTCGCAAAACACTCTCCCCATTGGAATGGCTATGGTTAAATAAGATTAAAAATCTGGAAACAAAGTGATCCCTCGGAAACATTAATCACAACAAAATTACATGAAAATTGCAGACCCGGTTTGATTGAGTATGTCCATGAGGGATACTGAATAAGTGCAAAATCCCTCACGCCCCATAGCACCGGCTTGAGTGGTACTCAATTCTCAACACTTAATAGTGCTGGCGTCAATGATCCCGAAGGAACAGAAAAATATAACAACACTGAATTGAAGTACGGGGCAACTTTTTACAGCTGCAACACGGCACTTGACACCTGCTGTTGTGAAGTATAAATATCTGGAAACAAAGTGTTCCCTCGGAAGCATTGATCACAACAAAATAACAAGAAAATTGCAGACTCGTTTTGATTGAGACTGTAAATGAGGGATACTGAATAAGTGCAACATCCCTCACGCCCCCTAGCACCGGCTTGAGTGGTACTCAATTCTCAACACTTAATAGTGCTGGCATCAATGATCCCGAAGGACCAGAAAAATATAACAACACTTAAACAGTCTTTCTGTGAACGTTGCCTTTGCCTTGTTGATCTTTATTCTTGTCTTTCGCCGGAAAACTAAATCAAATCCAAATCAGCACGCCGGAAGCGCAGGTGACGGCGGCACCAATTCAGACTTGCAGTTCGATAACCTCGGTAATAGCTTGATAGCATTTCAAGAACAACAAATGTGCCGGGATACAGCGGTTGCTGGCATGCCTGCATTTAGCATCCCAATAGCTTGGTTTCGTGCCTTCTTAATTAGCCTTGGCATTTTATCGGACTTGTTTCAACACAATTTAATTGAGTTGTGACGGTTTGTAAATAATTCTGTGGAGTCAGTTACTGACACCGGATATGGATTCGTGCCGAACAAAAACCGCGTGCAATCAAATGACTTGTACGGGACCGCACGAAACACTGCGAGTAAAATGTGGACAACACATAAACCAACGATTATGGATAATAATGGATACTTCTGTGGCACATACGAAAATTTATCATATGCAAACGCCGTGGTTTAGAGTTAAACGATAGAAGGTAATACTTGAATGTCATAATTGTACAATGTTGGATATGTCTTGTCATATCTTGTGTTTACATTTTTAGGTCGACTTTTTTTTAAAGTAGAGGTATTTTTATAGCCCCGGCGGCGTTGCCGTTGCCGTTGCCGTCCACAGACTTGTACATGGATCATAACATTTTTAGTTCTTGGAGTATAAATTCGTACATTAAATATATATTTAATTTTACCCATGAAATATGGTGCTATATCAGTCAAATAAATTTCATATTTTTAAAAAAATGAATATGAAATATAAAAATTAAAGTGGGCGGAGTCAAAACTCATATTTATTTTAAGGGGCCTCTCTCGCCATTCTGTTTGAAACATATGATAAATACAAAACAACTTTTTGTTGGATTTTGTTTTGAAAACTATCTAGAATGATAGAAAATGGTCTAAGAAAATAAATCCGAACACCAATATCTTTAATTCAGTCATTAACGCTGTACAGACGTTAAAGAGGTGTTTACGTGACGTCACAATGTAGCGCTAAATATCGCGTGCAAAACAAGACAATAACTAGAACTATCACTAAATGTGATTAATACCCCCCACAAGACTGCTGCGGAAATGTGGAAGTTACTAGTAACAGAATACCTTGTAAAAGAATTGAAATAGAGTTATGACTGTGGGCAATTAAAGATAGTTGTGGTTCTTGTATGTTGCAATTCCTTTAAATGTGGTTGACCATTGATGAAGTTTTATTGTATTACACTTTTTGATAAATCCAGAAAGAGTTACACTTCTTGCGCACTGCACATCCTCTCATTGCTTTTCCCCATTGTATGAAGTTGCATTGAATTCTAAACATTAGTTTTTAAGTTATGCACGAACAAGGAAAAGGAACAAAGGGCAATAACTGTACAAATACTGAAGATGGAGTTATGGTTATTGTATACTGCACTTCCTTTCATTGCGCTTGACTATTGTATGAAGTTGTATTGAATTCCACTACTAATTTTCAAGTATGCACTGGACAAAAATGCAACAGTGGGCAAAAACTGCAATTAGTCCAAATAGAGTTATGGTTCATGTGTACTGCACTTCATCTCACTGCCCTTGACCATTGTATAAAGTTTCATTGAATTTCAACCATTAATTTACAAGATATGCACTGGACAATAAAAAGTAACAAAGGACAAAAACTCTTAAATGAGACAAGAAAGAGTTTTGGTTTTGTGTATAACGCTTTCTCTCAATATACTTAACCAATGAATGAAATTGTATTGAATTCCAAATTATAGTTTTCAAGTTATGCTCTGGACAAAAAAAAGCAATGGAAAAGTAACAAATGACAATAACTCTATAATTACTGTAGACAGAGTTATGGTACTTGTGCACTGCACTTTCACTTATTGTGCTTGACCATTTTATGAAGTAGTTTTGAATTTCAACCAGTACTTTTCAAGTTATGCTCCGGACAAGGAAAAGTAATTTGTCAAAATGGAGTTATGGTTTCTGTGCACTGCACTTCCTTTCAATGTGCTTGACCATTGTATGAAGTTATATTGAATTCCAACCATTAGTCTTCAAGTTATGGTCCGGACAAAAGAAAGCAATGGAAAAGTAACAAAGGGCAATAACTCTGTAATTACTTTCGATAGAGTTATGGCTCTTGCGCACTGCACTTCCTCTTATTGTGCTTGAAGTATGAAGTTGTTTTGAATTCTAACCAGTACTTTTTAAGTTTTGCTCCGGAAAAGGAAAAGTAACAAAGGACAATAACTCTGTAATTAGTGAAGATAGAGTTATGGTTCTTGTGCACTGCACTTCCTCTCAATGTACTTGACCATTGTATGAAGTTGTATTGAATTCCAACCTTTAGTCTTCAAGTTATGCTCCGGACAAGGAAAATGCAACGGACCGCTGGACCGACCGACCAACCACCGGGTGACTCCTATATACCCCCCCTCCCAACTTCGTTTCGGGGGTATAATTATATTACTGCGCGCTGTACAATTGCAGTTGCGTAACAAGCAAGGGGTTCGTTACCATTTTTCTTTCATAATGAAATTTAATAAAAAGATTATTTTTTCGTTTTTTCGTGAAATATGGTATTTATTTTCACTCAACATGATAAAATGCCACATATTTTCACTCGCCGTCCCGGCTCGTGAAAATATGTGGCATTTTATCATGTTGTGTGAAAATATATTCCATATTTTACTCAAACGAAAAAATATCATCTATAGTTTTCCAGTCTATATTTTTTTCTTTTTCTGAATTTTGATAATATTTTCTTACTATTGTCAATTATTTATGGAAAGGATTCATACTTTGGCAAAACTAATGTGACAAGATAGACCTATTAAAATTATAAAAAGGAAACATTAAGACTTCTTTTTAAAAGGTTTCTTTGTTTGCTTTTAGGAAAAGTAGTAAGTCGAGCGTGGCCCCGCCGGCGGTGGCTCTTGTTTTTTTGTATCATTTTGGTTGGAAATGGTGCAAGTTGATTATTAATCTATTTTGTTATCAGATATTCAATTTCACAATGTTCAAAAACTGTTAACACACAGCCAAATTCATTTATCATATCGTTAAAAGTTGTCCCTAACTTCACTTCAGTGTTGTTATATTTTTCTGGTCCTTCGGGATCACTGAGTCCAGCACTTTAAGAGTTGAAAAATGAGTGCATTTCAGGCCGGTGCTACGGGCGTGAGGGATGGCGCACTTTTTCATTATCCCTCATGTACAGACTCAATCAAACCGAGTCTGCAATTGTCATGTAATTTTGCTGTTTTGCTTCCGAGGGGTCATTTTTTCCAGATATTTATCAAATGGGATGAAGTGTATACAAAACATCTTCCTGAATGTGCAGTGTAGTCGTTTCTTAACATTTAATCATAACCACCAAGTGATAATTTATTACTGTTTATATCTGCAGTTAAATGACTTTCAGTGAAGCATAACATATCATAGTCTTAAAGTTTCCCTTAATATTGTTAACTTTGCTTCTAATACTACGAATATCTTGATGAACTATAGAAAAGCAGTGGCCTGTGTCATTTACAGGACCTCGATTTAACTCTATATCACCACATAACAATTATGATAAAGGGAAAGTACATTGCAAAAATCATTGGTCATGTTGGCATTATTATTGGTGAATGAATGTCCAGGAAATTACTCATAAGGTTATTTCTGTGATAGAAGATAAAGTAGATACAGATCACATAAGTTAAAATTAATATACACTTGATAAATTGGGAAAGAAAATGGAAAATTAAGATTGTGAAATTGTTTAAATAGTTTTTCTTTACAATGTACAATAGATAATCAAAGTAAAGATAGGATATGAAACATGACAGCATGATTTTGTTTCAATACAGCCCTATTGCTACTCTCCATAACATGTATAATTTTGAGATAAGACAAGTCGGTCAAAGGATATGTTCAGCGTAGTGAGATATTTTTCATTGTAATTATTCACCTGTAATGCTAAAAAGCAAATACACAATCGATATATACTTTATGTTGAAAAACACAAACACAAGGAAGAGCATACAGATTGTTAAAATGTTCAATATTTTCTTAAGTTACTTCCCTTTAGGTGATAGCGTATAAGTGCAAGGGAAAATGTTTTGGACAGTTATAATTGATTGAAAAAAAATGCAAATTCATTTCAATCTTGAAAAGTAAATAGATATGCTAGACTATTTTTCAATGTGTTTTCGTAGTGAATTTATAGAACTGGGAGTTTTTAGGTATATAAGATATTAATGTATATATTCACCAAAAGTTGGAATATGTTCATAATATTTGTGTAAAACTAGAACTGCCGCCGTCTCGGCGTGAATACCCCACATACCACTTTTTAGAATCAACAGCTCAAGGACAACCTCCCTGCCAAATCTGAGGGTAGTAAGCCAGTGCATTGCTAAGTTATTTTTTCTACATGTTTTAGTGGCAAAGATAAAACTGACCTTAACCTTTGACCTCATGACCTCAAAACTGACACTGCCACTGCATGACTTGAATACCCCCATTCATGCGGCTTTATCTGTGGGTGTTTTATGATGAATATATGTGAACATAATTAAATGCTTCAAATGTGAAAATGTCAAAATCAATACACTATTGACAGGCATTCTTAAGCATTTGAACATACAAGCTTATTGTAGTAAAATCCCCTGTGAACTTTACCTTTCACACAGTCACCTTAAAATCAATAGGGGTCATCTACAAGTCATAACCAACCTCAATACCAAACATAAAGATTATTGGGCGGAAATTTTTTTTTTAACTTAAGGCCTCTGTGACCATGACATTTGACCCAGTGACATCAAAAGCAATAGGTGTCATCTATGTGGGGATGTGCCCCCTTCTGTTTGGGGGGTTTGAAGGGGGCGGAGTCCCCCTCATCGCCAAGAAAATTTTGGACATGTGACAAGCTAAAAATGGCCTCAGGTCGATCTTAGGGTAACTAGTAACCGACGCTGAAAAGCCTTTTACTCTATCTCAATTCATTGAGAAGTTGCAGCACTTTGAAATCAGTTTTGATGGAACAAACACAATGCAAAATAGTGATTTTTGGCAATTTTGAGACGTTCCCCCTGTTGCCATGGTAACAGGAAATTTACGATTCAGCATGCTGTTACAGAGGCTATGGTGTAGTCAACATTTGTGCCAAGTTTCATCAGTATTGAAGCATTTTTCATAGCAGTTTGAACTTGTTACAGGAAGCTTTTCAATGAAAACGGCCATTTTTCGCAATATGCTCATGGGGTAAAAGGTTAAATATTATATATCCACTGCTACTTTGTAGTTTTCGTTTGAGAGTGCTAGACCTGCTATAGCAAATTTAGCTTCGCCTAACAACTTTGTTTTTAAGTAGTTGAATCTTTCAACATCCGTCAGTGATTTGTTATTATAAACAACACATTAGAAAGAGTCCCAAAACTCGATCTATTTTGTATTGTCTCCACCGAATGAGATCATGTCGATTTTAGGTATAACTTAACCGTTGAAACATTTTCTAACGATTTCATTTCAAAATGTTATTTTTGTTTCAATTGAGACTCAAGTAACTTCTGCATATTATTAGCTTGCAGATCAAGTAATTGCTTT
Source organism: Ruditapes philippinarum (assembly GCF_026571515.1). Lineage (NCBI taxonomy): Eukaryota > Metazoa > Mollusca > Bivalvia > Venerida > Veneridae > Ruditapes > Ruditapes philippinarum. Next base: position 28,356 of record NW_026856710.1, read on the forward strand.
GTTGTAAAATGATCAACAGCTTCCTGTTTTATGGTGCTTTTCTTCATTCGAAGTATAATTTTTTCTTTGTAATGTTTTAAATCCGAATGTAAATCCATAGCATCTGTACACAATGAACAATCTTCGTCCAATATTATTCCAATAAACTCACTTTCGCTTTCTTTAATGAAACAGCACAACTTTTCTGTAAATCTTTGGCTACATTGATTTCTCTTTCTAGAACATTACGAAACCTAGTTCTAACACCTTATTTGCCATTTTTTATAAACAGAAGAATTATCCGGTTCGCGGGACCAAACAATGTAGCGACGTTTTAATTTTAAGCTTTCAAATGCTACACTGGAAATAGTTATATAAAATTAAGAACAACAAGAAATGATTGACTATTTTTAATATCCAATGTCTCTTGTTTTCATGTAAATAATTCAAGAACCTCATTTTAAATCCAATTTTAAGTTTTAAGTTCCACAAGTCCGAAAGGTTCTAAATACATAAAAAAAACTAACTTTTACATATACTATGAAACCTTTATATTCACTTACAGTCACTTTTTCCGCCAAATATATGAAAGACACGTAAAATACATGACCAACGGTGTCAAACACCGTTGATAAAACAATAGACGTTTATCGGTGGTGATTGAAAGTTACAATAAGAACGGTATATCAAATTAATGTAAATTACACCGTTGCTAAACGGATACTTTACAGCAACACATAACACCGTTGCATATAAAAAAAGAACATGAGCATATTGAGTAAATTCATTAAATGAGTTAATCATATTATTTACTTTAATACAAAAAAACCCTAAACATTTATTAAATTATTAAAATTCATATAATAAATATTTTCGCGACAGTGTCACCCGGTATTTCAGATATGTCCAGATATGTCTAGACAAATATTGCTCGAATTCATCAAGTTCCTGTTGATTATCTTGTAGAGCAACATGAAACTTTCTATTTTGATCTTTCAAAGACAGTTCTGCTATTTCAGATTCAACTGCTGCCTTAAGTCCATTTTGAAATTCTTTCATTATTATTATCTGTTTTAAGTTCATTAATAAGGTTTTTAGCTCCTTCGTTAATATCACTGCCTGTTTTGGAAATTTGTTTGTCAGCCATTTTGATTTTTTCTTTGTTCAAGTAACAAGAATTGGATTCGATATCCGAATCACCATTCCCACTGATTTCAGAAAAGGTACTATTGTCTGTAATTTCGTGATGGTTTATTCTATCTTTTTTTAAATGAGGGATTTTGTAAAGGAGAAGATTTGATACATTTACGTCTCCACCCTGTCTCCACCTATTTGGTAAGTGGGGTGAAAGAACTGATGGGAACAATTTACTGCAACACAGGTCTCTCGGCTCTAGATATAAATCAACTTTATTGGGGTGGGTAACATGAATATTATATATCGTTCATTTTTTCATTCAATGTACATTAAAAGTCCATATAACTCAGTTGTCTCTTATCAATAAATAATTCAATTGGGAAATTGTGAAATCAGTAGAATATATTTAACGCAATGACATGTGATATCAAAACTGATATAGAGATGAATTGCGGTAACATAAACAAACCGATTAAAATTGATTTTTTCAATGTAGTTCTCCAAATATTTCAAAACCAGTTTCAAAACGATTTAAAACAATGCAAAGTACACAGTATTATCTTTCAACGATACAAAGGATCGTATCACAAAGACGTCTTTTGTTCAAACATTCGAACCGCGGTTTAATTTAAATGAAGTGTAGCATTTCAACTGACAATTGTGATTCGGCGTGAACTTATCATGATTTTATGTTGTAATTTTAATGCTTAAATGGACCCTCTCTCGAAATTTGATGTTATCTTGAAAGTACTTAACTTGAAAAAGACGATTTTTATATTACATTTTAAACTGAAATTACGTACATAACAATCTGATCGGATCATGAATGGTTTGAGTTCGGGTGCAGATCGAAATTCTATAATTCGGTTTGAAGCAATTTCACTTGTTTGACTTTGGTCTTTTAGAAGTTAAAAGTTAACTTCAGTATTGATAAGCGTCACAGCAGTTAGTTATTAGAAGTGTCACAGCAGTTGGCCTTCTGCCTTTAGATTAACGAGAGCCATAAATAGAAACGGTGTGAAATAAGCTACAAATAGCTTATTTCACACTGTTTCTATTTATGTCTTCAATATATATTGCAAGTGCACGAGATCAAACGAGATCATCTCACTGGAACTCGATCTATCATTTTGGATCATAACATTATAAAAATGACACTAAGGTCCTGACTTTAGATAATATATAACTTACTTAATGGTTTTAGTATTAAACAGGAAAAATCTGTATCTTTGATAAAAGCCAACTATTTATTGAATTAAACATTCTGGTAAATGAATTTTAGTGCTAGAGAAAACAAAAAGTGAAATATGGCATGGAATGAAAATTTTAATATTTCTATAACAGCAAGGACAAGCACTTAAGTAAGCATGGTTGAAGAGAATTATGATTGAAACAAATTAATGAAAAAGCGGGCGGTCATTATCCTTTTTGAGTTTTCCCGGCTTAAAGTGATTTTTTTTTATCTTTTTAAGGGTAAATAACTCGAACTGTATTTAAATACATAATGTACCAGGAAGCCTGAGTTATCTGCTCCTGAAAGTGTTTTTATTTTTTCTTCAATTTATTTCACTCGTGATTCTCTTTCATCATGCATTTTTTAAAATTATCTATAGGGACTCCACTGAGGTTTCTTGACATAATGGGATTGGAAATATTTTTCCAGATAAATGTACCATTTGATGAAGGTTTAGACCACTAATCTTTGTGCAAAATTTCAGATCATTCCCGCACTTCGTTTTTCCAGAATAATTATTCAAACTGTGAAAAAAAATGACCCAAAATGAAAAGCGTTTAAACGCTTTTCACTAAAATCGGGCTAAGAGACGCATAAAACTACGGTTTTCAATTTTTTCAGAGTATTTTCTATAACTATATTTGCATATATTTCTGTTTAAAGTGCCCCAGCTCATTTATGTAAGAAATTCAAATGTTATGTTTTTTTGGATTTTGATCCTCATTGGAGTCCCTGGAATCCATTTTAAAAATAATTACAAAAACATTTCATTGGTGGCATTGTTCCTTTTTATGATAATTCGATTCAGACTATATTTAATCTGGTCAAAAAGTTTGGTCATAAACATTCTTATCACATGTAATATTTCTTTTTTATGTTCATTTATTTTTTTATTTCACACCTTATAAAATATAACAAATGAACGTTGAGTGATTGCACCATGTGTGGTTTCCAAAAAAAATCATTTTCGCATTCAATCACATCAATTTAGCATTTTTCCATTTCCTGAAAACAAATCACCCATACCAAATGCATATCACAACCCATACATCCTTGTTTTCATTTCCAGAGTATAAAACATCCATATCAAATGCATATTATATCCCATAAAGCCTCCTTTCTAATTTTTGATTCCAAAATATCTATATCAAATGCATATCGTCCTTCATCTACCTTCATATCAATTTTCAAAGTAAAACATTCTATTTCAATTCCTTATTGAATTAGAAGAAACAAAGTACTTTCAAAATGACAAAAAATATGAAAATAGAAAGAGATCATTAAAACTGTTAGGAAAATTCTGATTCTATTGAACTCGTAGCTAGTCGTAAGACAAATATCAGACTCGGATAGCAGTTTGTCTCATATGGTACAAAGTTATTTTATACATTGTTGGGCACAGTAATAAAATACATAGTTGTCAAACATTTGAATTGGTCAAAGCTATACATGTATGGGATGTGATATGGAATTGATAAGGACTTCTTGTACTCTGAAGCACAAACCGATTTCTATTGAACATCACGTGGTAAAAATTATGAAGTGCATAAAATATATATTACAAAGAGGATGTCAGTAAATTAAAAACGGTGGATAGGCAAATGGAAGTGGAGGAAATACTAACCGAAAGGGTTTAAGATAAATAGGAACGCTTATACAAAATACAAAGACTTTGAAAAAAAGAAGTGTTCATATGTAATGTGAGTGATGAAAAGAAATGCTACAGACAACTGCATGCTCGACACCATTCCGTTAAAAAGGCAGTGCTTTTATTTTTACACATTAAATAGCTAAGGGTATTCCTAAATATGTCGCGAGAAAAATAAGTAGTAGGGTTCATAGAAATTTGGCATTTACCATGTCCCTAAATATAAAAGTCGAAGTAGCTGATTTTCCTTGAAACGGGGTCGGGATATCAATCAATTGGTGCATTTTACTTTACACTGTCTGAAGAAAATAAAATGGTACACACCTCGATACAAATCGGCATCCCAAACACTGGTGTGAGGACACTACTTTGAATATATTTTTAAGTCTGCTGAATTTCTGAAGAAGAAAAAGGAGTTGATGTCAACGACCTTTTTCAATCGATCAAGGACATTTAAGTCATAGGCATCGAAGAAAAACTTTTCTTTAAACATCGCTTTTATGATGCAATCAATACATTCTAAGATAAGGTAAATATGAAAATTCTCGCGATAATCAAAACTGGTCTTACCCTATCACTGTTTAACGCATATCTGTATTAGGGTCCAGTAAAGCAATCTATTACTATTCAATAAGAAGATAAATTCAATTTGTTAAATTCAAGATAATTTTCAAACCAATAAATAGACATCTTCAAATTAGTTAAGAATTTAACTGCTTTAATATTTGTAAAAACAAAATGGCTACCTTCGTCTTCAGCTAATCCTGTCTTTTATTTTCTGAAATTAGCGCACATCAACCAAACCGATCGAAGTTGCACAGGTAAATTACATTATAAGCACAGGTAAAGAAGGAGTAATTTGAAACTACAAACACATAATAATAAACAATAAAAAATGCCGACATGGTCAGCAAATGTATTTAAAATTCAAGTATTAAAGCATGCATCCGAAAGATTAAAAATTATATTAATATTTTGAAATTGGACGTAATGTACACAAAGAACACCCCTCTTCTAAAAGTAAGACATTTTTACCCATATAAGGAAATCTTAAAAATTTATTCAACGAATAGAAAATGAAAATAAAAAATAACATCTCTTAATGATAATTTTCATTTAAATCTTATTCAGTAAGGACGAATTCAAGTTGACCGTTTGATATTGCAATGAAACAGTATTTTATTTTATATTTTCATCGGGATTGTTCGACTCTTTCCGTCATTCCCGTATATCTTTCTATATACACTTTGTTTACATACACTTCTCAGCGGTGTTCCGTTAGTACGGTGTTCTGTTAGGGCCAGGTTGTTTTCTCTGAACACAAAAAGCTCGAAGCACGACAGTACGAAAGTAGGATCGCGGAATGCCACAGTACGACGATGACTGTACGATGAATACAGTATGACATTACGATGGCGAAGCGTGACACTTCAATGATAATAGTTCATCGTTTTATCGTACTGTCACTATCATATTGTTGTACAGTCACCATCGAAGTGCCGCCTTCCTGTTAAGCATGAACACAATAAAATATTGACAAGGAGAACAAGAACCGGTTGAACCGGGTGATACTCCCCGAGAAGGTTCTGGACACAGGAAAGTATAAAAACAAGAGCTGTCTGTAGGACAGCACGCTCGACTATTCTAAGTGCTTGATAGTAAAAGAGCCTTGATAATGTTAAATTTTTTAAGTTTACAAAAGGGCTATTTTTTTATAAATTCTTGTTATAGGCCTTAGAGAAGTCTAATTAAACAGTATTGGCTTGACTATTCGGAAGGTAATGTCACAAGGGTGTTTTATTGAGTATAATAATACTAATTACCTATGAATACATAAATCTGACAGAAAAGGTACAAAGGCTTGTTATTAAGATGTTTTATCAAGTAAATCACTGCTTTATTATTATGAATGCATAAAATTGTCCCAAAAAAGGCACAAACCCTTCAGTAGTTATTGAGATAACAGCTTACAAGCAAAACTGTACCATGAATTTCTAAGTTGAAAAAGGGGAGAAAAATCAGCCTAAATGCAAGATGGAATTATGGATCTTTGTCAGTGACCTACAATTATGACCCTAAATGCATATGTGAAGTTTTAAATAAATATCTTTAATAGTTATTGAGATATGTAAAACTTGCATGTAAACATTAACCAAGAGACTAAGTAGAAAAGGGGATATGAATCAGCCTTAATGCAAGATAGAGTTATGGAACTTGGTCAGTGACATACAATTATGACCCTCCAATTATGACCTTAAGTGCATGTGTAAAGTTTCAAGTAAATATCTATGAAGACCTTTAACCTTTAACTAAAATTTCTAAGTTTCAAAGGGGCAAATAATTCTGCAAATATTGCAGGCAGAGTTATGCAATTTTGCAAACTGATGTACATTGTTACTATAAAAAAGTATTTTAATTTCCAATTGAATATCTCAAGCAATAATTGAGATATTTGACTTTACAAAAAAACTTTAACCAAAATTTCTAAGTTCCAAAGAAGCAAAATTCTGTCAATATTGTAGGCAGAGTTGTCCAACATGTCAATCTGATGTACCTTGTTACTATAAATAAGTATTGTAAGTTTCAATTGAATATCTCAAGCAATAATTGAGATATTTGACTTTACAAAAAACTTTAACCAAAATTTCTAAGTTAAAAAGGGGCATTATTATGTCAATATTGCAGGCAGAGTTATCCAACTTGTCAATCTGATGTACCTTGTTACTATAAATAAGTATTGTAAGTTTCAATTGAATATCTCAAGCAATAATTGAGATATTTGACTTTACAAAAAACTTTAACCAAAATTTCTAAGTTAAAAATGGGCATAATTCTGTCAATATTGTAGGCAGAGTTATCAAACTTGTCAATCTGATGTACCTTGTTACTATAAATAAGTATTGTAAGTTTCAATTGAATATCTCAAGTAATAATTGAGATATTTGACTTTACAAAAAACTTTAACCAACGCCGACGCTGACGCCGACGCCGGGGCGACTACAATAGCTCTCATATTCTTCGAATAGTCGAGCTAAAAATGAACAAAGGGCAAAAACTCCAAAATTAGGCAAGGCGGAGTTATGTTTTTTTGCACTGCACTTCTATTCAATGAGATCTATCTATCTATAAAGTTTCCTGATGATATCTCTTATAGTTTCAGAGTTATGTCCCGGGTAAAATTCAAAGTGTAAAAATGAACAAAGGGCAATAACTCCAAAATTAGACCAGGCTTTGTTTAGGTTCTTTAAGCATTGCAGTTCTATCCAATGATATCTAGCTACCTACAAAGTTTCATGTTGATATCTCTAATAGTTTTAAAGTTATGTCCCAGACAAAAGTCAAAAAGTAAAAATAAACAAAGGGCAATAACTTCAAAATAAGGCAAGGCAGAGTAATGATTCTTAAGCACTGCACTTCTACCCAATGAGACCTATCTATCTACAAAGTTTCATGTTGATATCTCTTATAATTTTAGAGTAATGTCCCGGACAAAGTTCAAAGTGTCAAAATGAACAAAGGGCAATAACTCCAAAAGTAGACAAGACAGTGTTACAGTTCTTGTGCACTGCAAACCTACTTAATGAGATCTATCTACCTACAAAGTTTCATGTTGATACCTCTTACAGTTTTAGAGTTATGTCATGTCCTGGACAAAGTTCAAAGTGTAAAAATAAACAAAGGGGAATTATTCAAAAATTAGGCAAGAAAGAGTTACGGTTCCTGTGCAATGCACACCTACTAAATGAGATCTTTCTACCTACAAAGTTTCATGTTGACACCACTTATAGTTTTAGAGTTATGTCCTGGACAAAGTTCAAAGTGTAAAATAAACAAAGGGAGATAATTAAAAAATTAGGCAAGGCAGAGTTACGGTTCTTGTGCACTGCACACCTACTTAATGAGATCTATCTACCTACAAAGTTTCATGTTGATACCTCTTATGCATTTAGAGTTATGTCCTGGACAAAGTTCAAAGTTAAAAAAATAAACAAAGGGGGATAATTCAAAAAATAGGCAAGGCAGAGTTACGGTTCTTGTACACTGCACATTTACCAAATGAGATCTATCTACCTACAAAGTTTCATGTTGATACCTCTCATAGTTTTAGAGTTATGTCCCGGACAAAGTTCAAAGTGTAAAATAAACAAAGGGGGATAATTCAAAAGTTAGGCAAGACTGAGTTACGGTTCTTGTGCACAGCACACCTACTCAATGAGATCTATCTACCTTCAAAGTTTCATGTTGATACCTCTTATACTTTTAGAGTTATGTCCCGGACAAAGTTCAAAGTGTAAAAATAAACAAAGGGGAATAATTCAAAAATTAGGCAAGGCAGAGTTACGGCTCTTGTGCATTGCACACCTACTCAATGAGATCTATCTACCTACAAAGTTTCATGTTGATACCTCTTGTTGTTTCAAAGTTATGTCCCGGACAAGAAAAGCGGACGGACGGACGGACAAGACGGCGACTATATATTATGCTCCCCCGAAATTATTCGGGGAGCATAAAAATGTTGACAGAAGGTGACAGTACAATGATGAAGCGCAAGAGTACAATAATGACAGTGACAATACGACAGGGCGATGGTGAAGTGTAACAGAACGATGGTGTTAGTATGACACTACGATAGTGACAGTATGATGGTGACAGTACGACAGTATTATGGTGACAAACAGCAGTACGATGAGCTGTTGCCATAGTTCTGTTGAGCTTCGCCAACTTACTTTCATATTGTCACCATACAACTGTCGAACTTTACACGATGGTGACTGTACTACAGAACGATGGCAAAGTACGACAGTTGATCGTACTTTCACCATCGTATTGTTGTAATGTCACTATTTTACTGTCGTATTATCACAATCGCACTGTCACTATCGTACTTTCGTATTGTCATAAGTAAACTGTCGTAATATCACCATCCCATCGTACTGTCTCTTCCCACTTAAGCACACGCATAATAAAATATTAACAATGGGGAAAACGTAAACAATTTCAACATTGAACTGTCCCGCTGTGCAATCGTACTGTCATACTGTCATCACTGTAGTATCGTACTTCGAGCTTCTCAGATAAACGCGTTGGCATTAACAGAACACTGTTCGATTGGGTCAGTGCGTTATTTCTGGGAACGCATACCGCGAAGGACGACACTACGATGGTGAGAGTACGACAGCACGATGGCAAAGTCCAACAGTTCATTGTTCTGTCACTATCGTACTGTACATAGTGGTATCACCATCGTACTGTCATATTGCCACAATCGTACCTTAAGTAGTAATGTCAACATCGAACAGTCGCCTTCCTGTTAAGCATGCTCATAATAAAATGTTAACATTCAAGGAAAAACGTTGACAATTTCAAAGAAACTAAATAGATTTAAAGGCAGTATATTCGTCTGACGCCATGCTGAGTAAAATGTTTGCGCTTACTTGACAAGAAAGTGAAAGTACGATAGTGAAGCGCGACAGTACGCTGGTGTCAGACTGTAAGATTGCACATCGCGACAGTTCTTAAGCGAAATTGTCAACGTGTTCCTACCATTGTACTGTCGTGCTTTGCCATCATACTGTCGTATTGTCACCAATCATGAATGTCAAGCTTTGTCATCATATTGTCGTTCTGTCACCATCGTATTGTCATATTTAGGTCTCAGGGAAATCACACTGGTCTTTTTGGAACGCCGTATATTATCAAAACTAGGAAACTATTCGCTTAAAAATACATATATACCATAAAAGTTTTTAGACTTTGTGGGGAAGGGCTGTTATTAATATTGTAATAACTTGTAGCCCTATCCATTTGCACTATATTTATTGTCAGAATAATCATTACAAGTTTTCAGTTTTGTTCAGTTGATATTTTTTTTACAACGAGTAATTTCTTTTACTACAGCAATACACTTTTGGTCAAAATATCGTGTTTCAATGAAATTTTTTTTAAACCTGTTGTTGTGCGCATTTTTACGGGAAGGGCGTCTTGGTGCCATGTCATAATGTTTTATAAAATATTTTAAAGCCGTATAAGGAGTTTATAAACTCCTTATGTGAAAAAACAAAACCTAATTAGGTTTTTTTAAAAATCTTATGTAGGGTGTTTTTAAATCCTACGCAACAAACCGAAATAAAAAATCAAGATTATCGCCCCCTTTTACTCCAATTTTCAAAAACTTTTGCCAAAATTTAAACGTGGGCCCCCAAACTTTTCAGTGTGCAAAAAAGTTTCCGCGCTTTTGGGGATGGGAACCAGTTTGGATATGGGGGGGGAGCCATTCGGGGATATTTGGTTCCATAATTTAAAAAGGGGGGTATTTTTTTTCACCGGGAAAGCTGGGGAGCCACGTTTTAAATTTTTCGAAAGAATTTTTTAGGGAGTTTTAAATTTTTTTAAAAATGGGGACCATGGTCCCCCAAACCATTCAAAATAGACCCTAAACTTAAAAAGCCTTTTTAGAGGTGACATTTTAGCCCAAATTATCCTAGCATGTATTGTCAGAATGGTTTTTTTGTTGTGGTTTCTAGCTCAAATTTGAATATCGGTCATCTGAGGTAAAAATTATTAGTCACAGCGCATAAACAGGAAATATATGGAAAAACCGTCATCATTCAGGTGCAGATATAAATGTATATAATATTAAGTTTAGAAGTTGATAGAATTTATATCTTCCCCTTTCATTCATTGCTTACTAAGTATTTAATCAGATTGTAAAGCGATTATAAGGTCATAATGTGGCCCTCCTATGTTTTTTAAATTAGTCTTGTGCCTGTTTGTGCCTGAAAATATTGTAGGAATAGGTACCTACATAAAATTGCTCTTTTCAACCAATAAAGTTGATTCGTATCTTTTTATGACCCGATTTTTTATTCATTGTGATACAGATAGGTATACGCCTCGCCACATAATGTTTGAGGGGGCTAAATTTTCAATCTCTGTTGTGTCGCACGGGGCCAAATGGGGCGGGGTTTCTTTTCCCCTATCCGACATTCATCCCTTTTATTTTATTTTCTTCAAACTTTACTCAAAAACTACCGGGAACATGCCCGAACCCATGTCCCCAGCTTTTGCCAGGGTCAAGGGCAGGGTTTAAGTCATATTTCAGTCCATTTTTTGGTGCTCAAAAATTTCTTTTAACCCCCAAGGACGGGTTTAAAAAACCCATGACACTTTTGTGCTGGCTCAAAAGGGAACCCCACGAAAAAGGTTTAAAATTTAAAAAGTCCCCTTTGGGTTTAAACCGGGGTCAAATTAAATTTTTATGCCCCCCTTTAAGGGCCTTTTTTGCTTTTAAACCCGAAAAAACCCAAAATGAGTTTATGTGGGTAAATTTTTTTCCCGGGATCCACTATTGGCAAATATATCAGTGCGTCCTATATGTTCCAACATGAAGCCTAAATCTAAAATTTGTTCAAATGATTGCTGCTTCATTGAACTTGTAGTCAAGGGGCCTATATACAGATTTAAAAATCTACGTCTCTAAAGAGACCACCCGGGTCTACGGTGGGATAATTTTGACCCCAAGGCTTTTATTGAACAAACTTGATAGACACTCACTAGAAGATGTTTCATGCCAAATTATTTAAGCTCCGCCTTTCGGTTTTTTTAAAAAGAAGATTTTTTTAAAGTTTTTACTATATACATATAAGGAAAATTAATGACCCCATGGGGGCTAATTTTTGACCCAGGCTTTATTTGAACAAACTTGAAGAACTCATAGAAGATGTTTCAACCAAATATTTAAAGCTCTAGCTCTTTGGTTTTTTTTAAAAGAAAGATATTTTAAGTTTTTACTATAACAAAAAGTAAAATCAATGACCCCCTGGGGCGGGGCCAATTTATTCCCCAGGGCTTTTATTGAAACAAACTTGATAGATACTCACTAGAAAATGTTTCATGCAAATAGTAAGCTCTACCTCTATGGAGTTTTTAAAAGAAGACATTTTAAGTTTTTTCTTTTGGTTTCCATGGCAACCAGATGTTCTCATTGAATTAATTTTTGAACAATAAGTTTTAAAAGGTGACCACCAAAGGACCATTCCTGTGAAGTTTGGATGAAATTGGTCAGCGGTTTATGAGGAGATTTCGTTTGAAGTAAAAGTTTACGGACGCCGGACGAAAAATGATCACAAAACTCACCATGTCCTTTGTGACAGGTGAGCTTAAAAGTCTTTAAAAAAAAACCCAATGAGCTAGAGTTAAAAACTGAGCATGAAAATATCTTCTAGCGAGTGTTCTACCAAGTTTGTTCAATAAAAGCACTGGGGTCAAAAATTGGCCCCGCTCAGGTGGGGGGGGGGGTCATTGTTCTTTCAAAACTGTATAGCGCATTATATCTGCGGTGTCAAATGTTTGGCGTTTTTTAAAGTGTTTTGAATTGGCGGGGTCATAAATTGGCGCAAACGCTTTTAGACCGCCAAAATTAAAACACTTTGTTGGATAAATATGGTCATGAATCGGCGATTACAAAATAAAGAATAAAAAAAAAAAATAACACCGGTCACGGTTAGTTGACTGTCCTCGTTATTTTACGCATACGGATAACCTATCTTGGTCACCTTTATCTTTACATCGTGCTAATTCTTATACAATTAAACTGGGATCAACAGGTGTAAATATTGGGTACCGTTGGGTAACTGGACCATGAGGAAGAGAAAGGTATGCCCTATTATCCTCAGTTCTTTAAAGCGTGAAAAATTGTTCACGGTCACCCAACTGATTCTAATTATAATTCAGTTATCATTAGTTTTATTTCAAATTATGAAACATAAAAACAGTGATGAAAACATACAAATACTAGTTTACTTAAATTCGATAATAAATGACTTTAGTTGTTTCTGTTGTGGTGATCATCTTCGTAATAAATACAGTATATAGATATCTAATTAAATGGTTCTACCAAACTTAAAAATAACAAATTCTTTCAGCTTATCTTGTAATGTTTTTTTTTATTACAAAATAATCAAAAGGAGAATTACTCGGACAAAGCCAAAGCATTTTTACCAGAGTTGTCTACCTTCAAAGAATAATGGGATGATCTAAAAATGGCGGTGCTTTAAATTGGCGGTGTTTTGAAATTGCGCTACTTGTGACCCTTACCGCCAATTTTATTCCAAATACTATAAACCCCCGCCAAAATAGGAGTGACTTAACAGTTTGTTTTTGTAAAAAAATTAAAAAAAATTCTTGTAAAACCCAAAAGCTAGAGCTTTTCATTTATCATAAAAATCTTGTAATGGGTTTTCTACCAAGTTTGTTCAAATAAAAGCACTTGGGTTAAAATTGGGCCCCCCCCTGGGGCCAAATATACAGGTGGGCGTTTTCGGGGGCCATATGGTTTGTTTTAATTGTTCGTTTTATAAGAATTTTTCCCTATTTAAATTTTTAAAAGTTTTCAGAAAAAATTTCCCGGTTTTATCAAAAGGCATCTTTTGCCCCGTTCGTAAAGCTGAACTTCGCTGTAAATGATTTTTTGCGTTTCCCAAAAAAAACCCCCGGGGAAGGGTTATCTTTTACCAAAAAATTTTTTTTAAAGGGCCTGGTGAATTGAAACTGGAGAAAAAGGAGATGGCCCCAAAAGCCCAAAACTTATTGTGCCTAACCACGATTTAGCATGTTAATGGCAATGGAACAACACTGAAAGGAATGCTCTGCCTACTAGGCTATTCAAGACCATGAAAATATGACTTTTTTACATAAGGGGGGGGGCTTTCAAGGGGTTTTTCTTTGGCCCTTACCCCTTTTATTTGCATTGTTATTTATCTTTGTTTAAGTAAACAAAGGCTCAAGTTATCATCCTGGGGACAGGGTTAGAACTTCATGCTAAAGGGAAATCCCAGAAAAAAAATTAACAAAGTTTTTGACCCAGTGAATTTCTGAGAAATTGTTTGTAAATAAAAAGTTTGATGATGGCGAACTGACCAAACAAATGCAATGCCTCACAAAAGCTAAAAGAGAATCTTCTGAGGCATGGTATATACTTTAATAACATATTTACAAGCTGGCATCATTGAACAACAAGAGCTGTCAGAAGGACAGCGCGCTCGACTTTTTTAGTGCTTGCCTATAAAACAAAACTTTGACAGTTAAGGGCACACAAGACTTTAACTAGGAATTTCTAAGTACAAATCAAGAAAACATTTTCACAGAGTTATCTTCTCTTGCTTACAGATAGGTCTCATGATGGCACATAAGAACTCCAACTTCCAAAGTAATATCTCAAATGGTTAGGTCAACAAGTGGACAAGAATGAAAATTTTAAACTGAGTTTCTAAGTCAAAAAGGGCCATAATTCAAATAAAATCCTTAACAGAATTACCTTCTCCTGCCCATGTTTTGGGACCATGATGGTAAACAAGTATTCCAACTTTCAATTTAATATCTCAACCAGTTCAGTCAAAAAGTTGACTGGTACAAAAAACTTAACCAAGATTCTAAGTCGATAAAAGGCCTTAATTTTTAAAACAAATCCCTGACAGAGTTACCTTCTCTTGCGTACAGATGGGGGTAATGATGTGAAATAGCATTAAAAGTTTCAAAGCAATATCTCAAAGGGTTAAGGCAATAAGTGGATTTTACCCATATTCAATGTATTTTCTAAGTCAAAAAGGGGCATAATTCTGTCAAAAACCTTGACAGAGTTATGTCCTCTTGTCTGTTGATGAAGGTCGTGATGGTAAACAAGTATGGTCAGTTTTGGAAAATAAAAGCAATACCTCCAATGGCTTTTGACTTTTTTATTGCTTGCCAAAATAAAGTGAGGTGGTACATCTCTGTAAAAAACTTACCCAAGCTCAATGTTTATATGACACTTTCTAAGTCAAAGTTGGATAGGGAATGAATTTTTTTTAGATTTTTTTAAGTTTTTTAGTGCTTGCCTATAATACAAAACATTGACAGTTAAGGGCCATAATTCAAATAAAATCTTTGACAGAATTACCTTCTCCTGGACATGTTTTGGGAATCATGATTGTAAACAAGTATTCCAACTTTCAAATTAATATCTCAAACAGTTCAGTCAAAAAGTTGGACTGGTACTAAAAAACTTAACCAAGATTCTAAGTCGATAAAAGGCCTTAATTTTTAAAACAAATCCTTGACAGAGTTACCTTCTCTTGCGTACAGATGGGGGTAATTGATGTGAAATAGCATTAAAAGTTTCAAAGCAATATCTCAAAGGGTTAAGGCAATAAGTGGATTTTACCCATATTCAATGTATTTTCTAAGTCAAAAAGGGGCATAATTCTGTCAAAAACCTTGACAGAGTTATGTCCTCTTGTCTGTTGATGAAGGTCGTGATGGTAAACAAGTATGGTCAGTTTCAAAAGCAATACCTCCAATGGTTTTGAAATAAAAGTGAGGTGGTACAAAAAACTTAAACCAAGCTCAATACACTTTCTAAGTCAAAAAAGGGCCATAATTCTGTCAAAAACCTTGACAGAGTTATGTACTCTTGTCTGTAGATGGAGGTTATGATGGTGAACAAGTATGGTAAGTTTTCAAAGCCATACTTGTAATACTTCTGAAATAAAAGTGGGGTTGTACGAAAAACTTAACCAAGGGTGACGCCAACGCCGACGCCGACGCCGACGCCGACGCCGGGGCGAGTAGGATAGCTCCCCTTTTTCATAGAAAAGTCGAGCTAAAAAGGGCCATAATTCTGTCAAAAAACCTTTGACAGAGTTATGTTACTCTTGTCTGTAGATGGAGGTTTATGATGGTGAACAAGTATGGTAAGTTTCAAAAGCCCATACTTGTAATACTTCTGAAATAAAGTGGGGTGGTACGAAAAACTTAACCAAGGTGTGACGCCAACGCCGACGCCGACCACCGACGCCGACGCCGACGCCGGGGCGAGTAGGATAGCTCCCCTTTTCATAGAAAAGTCGAGCTAAAAAAGGGCCATAATTTCGTCAAAAACCTTGACAGAGTTATGTACTCTTTGTCTGTTAGATGGAGGTTTATGAATGGTGAACAAAGTATGGTAAGTTTCCAAAGCCATACTTGTAATACTTTTCTGAAATAAAGTGGGGTGGTACGAAAAACTTAACCAAGGTGTGACGCCAACGCTAACGCCGACGCCGGGGCGAGTAGGATAGCTCCCCTTTTCATAGAAAAGTCGAGCTAAAAATAAGCACAAGTTTATTGCTGTAAAAGACACAAATGATGATTTTCCAAAGAAAAAAGTGCACAGTGAAGACAAAGAATTTCACTGAAAATTTGAATTAAAAGGGGCATATCTTTATTTATATTCACATGTATCAGTTAATAAGTTGATTTGTAGACAAAATCAAAATTTTTTGATATGCATTCTTGAATAATTATTACATGCAAAGAAAAAACATCATTGAATTACTTCAAAATTTTATTTTGGAACCAAATGTCTAAAGACAGAATGGTTAAAAAAAACATACATATGGACAGTGCCAATAAAAGTAATCATACCCAAGTCTTCCCATTAGCATATCTACATTAAAAATAAGAATCCAGGAAGTTTCTGGTTGATTCCCCAATTTCCATAACAGGCAAGTGCAATGAGTCAATTGTAAGACCCTAATATCTACTGGGCCTTGATTTAATTTTTTTTCAAGGCCTATTACAGTCTAATTTAAGGCCCTCTAATTTAATGCAACTTAATTTCAGTTGTATGATATTAACAATTTAAATTTATTACTGTTAAACAGGAATTTAGAAGGTCTATCATACTAATTTATTAATGAAACTGTTATTTTGTTTTATTATACCTCAAGTAAACTTTATAATTATTATATAGTCAAATGTGACGTCACAGGGTGTATATTTGGATCTATCATCCTGGAAATGAATATCATCTGGTAAATAATTTTTTTGTAATATTCCCCAGAGGAGAGTAATTTATATAGAGATCAAGTTCTCTCCCCTGATTCAATGATGAATGGCTCTCAGAGTAACAATGCACAACTCTGAAAAATGACATTACAATGATGTTACCGGCTTGAGTTTTATTTCAGTTCTTGGGTTGCTATTATGTATTTCCCATGAACACATGTGTTGATTTTATATTATAATGGTTATTAAGTCACTTACATGCCTTACAAACAATTTAGCTGCAACTTGCTCAAACAAATTATTCAAGAACTTTAAAATATTACTGACTTCTTTACAGCAAAAAAGTTCATATGTTTTTAAAAGTATTATTACTTGAGAATACATCTATAACAACATTGCAACTGCTATTGTACATGTTAAGCAGGATTTTTTACATGCCTCTTTCATATTAAACAAACTTTACTTACTTTATTCTTAATACCAAACTATGATATGATACATACTTTCAATCTTATTATGTTTCTTTATCAAGATACTTAACCATTATTTCTTAAATGGACTTGTCCATCTTTCAATCTGGACAAAACCATTCATCATTTTTAGAGAAGATCTTAAAATAAGTATTGACCGAATAGCTAATCACCAAAGTGACAGCTAAATCTTGGTCTGCACTGGTAACATGTGTAGCTTCAGTTGCCACTACAAGTTTAAGTTTTAAGATGCTTGGTAACTCACAAGTAATGCTCTAATTATATCAGATAGTCCAACTACAGTTTTACAACCAACTAACCAACACTGACTGGTTTGTCTTTCTAGAAATAAAACAAAAGTTATCGAAAAGAAAAAAACCCCAAAAGTTTATACATTCACTTCAACTTAGATGATTCATGTATTTATTTCTAACAGAAATGCCAAATTAATAAAAGATTTAGAGCTTTTATCTTGCTTAAATTATAAACAGTTGGAACAATTTATTTCATGTCTGAGTTAGTGGCTTTAATACAATCCATCTTTACATCCTCATTTATTCTACACATGGAGATCACTACCTTGATTGAACACATCAATTAATGTATCTATAAAATTATCAATAAAAATATACTATCACTCGACAACTATGAACTTCTTTTCCTCCTTTACCTTCACTTTTTCTACTTTAGTTTTCTTTGGTGGAGTTTGGGGTACACTAGAGTCAGATTTCAAATTATCTTCTGGTCCGAACACATCATCAAGTTTTGTTGGTGCCAGTCTGATTTCAGGCCCCAGTGAGGACCAAATATAGCAGAGTTCGGGGGAATTGTTTAGAGTAGGGTATGGGCTTTTACTGTTTCTGTAATAGTCTGATGGTGCATGACAGACAAACTCCATATACTCCATCTTCCTTGGCAGATCTTCTTCTGGTCCTATAGATTAATGATAAAACAAAGTATTGTTTTTTAAAACATGAAACTATATGCAAACATTTTTTATTCTATTTAAAGGTATGGATAAGATGTGTAGGTACATGCCAAAACATGACAAATTAAGTATTTTGCAGGGTTTACAAAGAAGGTGTTAGCTACATGTATGTCCTATAGCTCTGGAGCAATTAATATTGACATACCTTGTATACTTACTTTATCAACCAAGTAAATGTTACAGCTAACCTTAAGAAAAATGTTCTTTTTAAGTAGCCTTAAGGTTCTTTTATGTTATTACAGAAAACAATGATTACATAGCAGTATAAAGACAAAAACTTTTTAATTTGGTGGAATATAAACATATAAACACTGCTACTGTACTATCACCATTTAACGCCCCCAAGGGCTTGCATTTTTCAAAGGGGGGGGGGATGCTAATTATTAAATGATAAAAATGTACTTTAAAATATGCTTATTAAAGATAACCTTTATTATTTTAAATTTTATTTTTTATCATTCATTATTATGATCTAATTACTTTTACAATAATTTTAAATAACATCACTGGAGTGTCATTAATTATTTTTTAAATGAAAAATTTTGCTCTTATGGATTAAGGATAATGGAGAAAACCTATAAGGTAAGATTTTTTTCTTGTACAAAATGTGGTGGTGGGAAAAGGATGAGCTAATAAGAGGGACATTAATTGGAAGCAATACAGTATTTATCGAAAACCAAGTCCACACAAGCACTTGAAGAATCAAGTTATGCTGCAACGGTTTACCTTCACTACAGATATCTTATTACAGACATAGTGAATATAGGGGGGGGGGGATGCTTTCGTTTTTACTCTCTCAATAAGAGATTCAAAAAAATGTATTGTTATGTAAACTAGAAATGTGTCCATAGGACACGGGTGCCCCCACCGCGCCACTGTTCTGTCAATCTTTTTACTAAGTCAAGGGAAATAACTCTACAAATACTGGATAAATCCACAAGCGAAACCCCAGGTGCAAATCTTGCTGAGCAACCTGCCCATAAGGTTTAATGACTATGTCAAATCCTTTTTGAGTAACTTGGGACACAAGTTGAAAATTGCAAAAAATTTCTAAGTGAAGGGCAATAACTCTAAAAATACTAAATAAATCCAGACAAAAATACCTGGTACACAACTGCACATGCTGATCAATATTCCTGTAAAGTTACATGACTCTAGGTCATATACTTTTTGAGTTACGTGCGACACATGTTGAAAATTGCAAAATTTTACTAAGTCAAAGGCAATAACTCTGAAAATACTAAAAATTTCCAGACGAAAATACCCAGGTGCACAACTACACATGTTGATCAACATTCCTGTAAAGTTTCATGACTCTAGGTCAATTACTTTTTGAGTTACATGCGACACAAGTTGAAAATTGCAAAATTTTACTAAGTCACGGGCAATAACTCTGAAAATACTAAAAATATCCAGACGAAAATACCCAGGTGCACGACTACACATGCTGATCAACATTCCTGTAAAGTTTCATGACTCTAGGTCAAATACTTTTTGAGTTACGTGCGACACAAAAGTGAACGGACGGACGGACGGACAAGGGTAAATCTAAATGCCCGCCACAAACGTGGGGGCACAAAAAGGCCTATCCAATGAAAACTCCCTAAATGGCCTGACAAAAATAATGTCAAAATGTAAATAAAACAAAAATACAACATTATTTTTCTTTCACAAAAATGATCTGAAGGAATAAAACTGTCATCAATTGAATTAAACAAGTGGTTAAACCATGTCCATACACAGAAGTTACCAAGAACTTGTTGTACTATGCAGACATTTCTTTTACTTTATTAGTAACATGGTAGAGTTTTGTGATAAAAAAAACAAGAAGGCCATGATGGCCCTGAGTTGCTCACCACAAACAACTGCTTTTCAGTAAAAGACTACCTAAGAATGCTACAGACAGACAAAGTTTGGTTATCATCCATCAATTAGTTCTGTAGAAGCAGACGTCTAAAGGTTTTTAGATATTTAGCTTGAGCAAACTTGATAAAAATAAATACTTATGAATGCTACAGACACAGTTTGGTGATCATCCATGAATTAGTTCTGTAGAAGCAGATATTTAAAGGTTTTTCTACTTTTGGCTTAAGAGGCCCCTTAAAGATACTAATCAAATTAATATGATCAAGCTTGATAAAAGACTACCTAAGAATGATACAGACAAAATTCAGTTCTGGTGAGCTAATAAAATAGGTCATTTTTTTAGTTATAAATGTACATTCAACAGATTGTGAATACCAGTATGTCTTACATATCTTAAAATTTAATAAAATATGTGTATTTTTTCTTAAGTTTATCATTATATTTATTTTTGTTCTTGTGTGAAAATTTTTCACTCATCTGGAGGCAAGTCCCTTTAAGACTGAAACAAGAGGGCCATAATGGCCCTGAAATCGCTCACCTGTATATAGGTCCCTGGGCCAAGGCCAATTTAAACCAGGGGCTTTTATTTGAACAAACTTGGTAGACACCCATTAGAAGATGTTCCATGATAAATATCTAAGCTCTAGCTCTTTTGAGTTTTTATAAGAAGATTTTTTTATGTTTTCACTACATACATACTTTAAAGTGAAACTAGAAATGTGTCATCATGCCACGGATGCCCCCGCATGCAGCCAAAATTTCAGATGTTATAATATTTAGTTCCAAATTTGTTTGCACAATTTATTTTTTTCATTTTAAGTTCAAAGCCCTTAAAACTTTTCAATGTTAACACAAACCATTTTCATACAATGTTCAATGCACGGAAATTTTTCAGTCTTTACCTTTTGAAAATAGCATATTTCATATTTGTAGCCAAAATAATGGCTACATACATAAGTATGAGTGCTAAAACTGAAAGTTCAAAATTTTTCCAACATTTAAGAAAGATAAGTTTGTCCAAAATCATTTAACCATGACCAAATTCAAACTTAAACTGCTTATTCCTAAGATGTATCTATTATTTTCAAAGTGAAAGGGATATAACTTTGCCAAAAAATCATCGAACCATGACCAAATTCCAACTTGACCTGCCCATTCCTTTGACATATCCATATGTCAAATTTGAGTTGAATATGTAACACTGTTGGGTAGATAATGAACAGAAACTGTAAATTTCATATTATTTTCAAAGTGAAAGGGGCATTACTCTACCAAAAATCATTGAACCATGACCAAATTCCAACTTGGCCTGGGCATTCCAAAAACATATCCATATGTCAAATTTGAGTTGAATGTGTTGTACCGTTGGGGAGATAATAAACAGAAACTGAAAATTTCATATTATTTGCAAAGTGAAAGCCAAAAATCATTGAACCATGACTAAATTTGAACTTGACCTGCCCATTCCTTTGACGTATCCATTAGTCAAGTTGGATATGAATGTGTTGTACTGTTGGGGAGATAATGAACGGAAACTGAAAATTTCATATTATTTTTAAAGTAAAAGGGGCATAACTCTGCCAAAAATCATCTAACCATGACCAAATTTGAACTTGACCTGTATTTTCTCATGACATATCCATATGTCAAATTTGAGTTGAATGTGTGCAACCGTTACTTAGATAATGAACGGAAACTGATGATGACGGAATGACAGAATGACGGAAGGACGGAACAGGGTAACACTATATGCCCTGGCCATTACATGGCGGGGGCATAAAAACAATTACCCCCTTTGGAAGGGCCAATTTTGACCCCAGGGCTTTTATTTGCACAAACTTGGTAGACACTCACTAGAAGATATCTCATGCTTAGTATCTAAACTCTAGCTCTTTGTTGTTTTTTTTAAAGAAGATTTTAAAGTTTTTACTATACACATATAAGAAAATCAATGAACCCTGGGGCAGGCCAATTTTAACCCAAGGGCCCCTTATTTGAACAAACTTGGTAGACACCCATTTGAATATGTTAAATGCTAAATATCTTAGATCTAGCTCTTTGGGGTTTTTAAAAGAAGATTTTTTAAAGTTTTTACTTTATGCATAAAGGAAAAAATAATGACCCCTGGGGCAGGACCAATTTTTACCCCAGGGCTTTTATTTGAACAAACTTGGTAGACACCCACTAGAAGATGTTTCATGCTTAATATCTAAGCTCTAGCTATTTTGGTTTTTTAAAAATGATTTTGAAGTTTTTACTATATACAAATAAGGAAAATCAATAAACATATTTTTTAGCTCGATTGCGAAACAAGTTCTTGCAACTTATATTAATCACTTTCGAGTCTGCTTCCTGGAACCAATTAGTACTGTGTCTATGAAGAAAACGATGGTGTGACCCGGGTCGAACCCTGTCTTGGGTCGAGAGGCAGACGCTTTAACCACTATGCCACCGCTCCCCACAACCAGAGTTCTGAATGGAATTTTTAAAGTTGACTAAAAAAAAATTCAAGGGGTTTTGTAAAATTGGGTTCATATTTAGGGGAGATGTTTTTTAAAAATTAATTTTCGAGGACCCCGGCAAAAGCATCACAAAAGCTAAACATGTACTTTGTGACAGGTAGTAAAAAAAGGGAAAAAAACGCGTGATAAAATAATCGCAGGATAAATTTTCCCCAGAGAAGGGATCCCTGGTTGGAAAAACCATTTTTTACTGCACTTTCTCTGTAGGGTTTGTAGAAACCCCCGGTCGGGCATAGTAAATTTTCTCTCGTAAAAAGTGAACTTTTCCCCCAAACCTGGTAATTTTTCCCCCTAAATTATATTAATTTTTTTATGTTACAAATTTTATAAATTACAATAAATGTATAAAAAAAAAAAAACTTGTTTTTAAATAACAAAATTGCCTTTATTTAAATGATTTGGTGGTCATGTGACCTATTATGAGTTTGCGGCCCGGGGCCGAGAACTAGTTATCAGCCCGCAGAACTAATGCACGTGCACAAACTGAAACAATGACGTCAGATTTTACATCATCAAACAGTTAACTGTAAAAGTGAAAGTAGGTTTTGAGCACAAAACGCTTGATTTTATTATGAGAGCTTAAGCGTATTTCGTACAAACACAGTTTTTTAACAATTGAAATTTAAAGAAATAATACCACAAATTCATTCCGAGAAAAAATGAAAATAATACTTGCTTCTAGATTCTAGTGTACTTTGTACACATAAAAAGTTAACAACTCTGTAGAAGTAACTGTACAGTAGATGTACAGACAGGAATTTCAACGAAAGAAATATCAAAGTAATTTTTTTTTTTTGAAAAATGCTACTATTAGATCTACCAAGTGTATTAAAGACATTAATACACGTCATAGTTGTGCCAGAAGGTGATAATCGGCCCTGAAATGAATAATGCCTTCGGGTTGAAGCCCTCGGGGCCATTATTCATTTTGCATGCCTAATTTCACCTTCCGGCCCTACTCTGCCGTGTATTAATCTCTTAAAACTGCATGGTCATAAATTTGACTGAAATATCCTCCCCTACCACCCAATGAAAAACAAGAACAAGATCTGGTTGAACCGTGTGATGCTCACCGAGAAGGTTTTGGACACAGGAAAATATAAACAAGAGCACCGCTATGTGGAGCATCATATGCCCTAAAGTGTTTTTTTTAAGTAAGGTTGAAGCATTTGTAAGATATGGTAATTAGCTGTTCATCTTATAAAATTTTACAGGTGTAGGTTGATTAATACTTAAGTTATTAATAATGACCTTAACCTTTGACCTTGTGACCCCAAAATCAATAGGGGTCTTCTACCTTATATGGATAATCATCCTAAGAAGTTTGAATATTGTGAGCCCAATGGAACTTTAGATATACTCCGGAAACTGTTTTCAGTATCAAGGTTATAGTGACCTTGAACTTTGATCTAGTGCCCCAAAATCAATAGGGGTCTTCTACCCAATATGGACAATCATCCTATAAAGTTTGAATATTGTGGTCCAAATGGAACTAAAGTTATGCTCTGGAAGCTATTTTCAGTATCAAGGTAATAGTGACCTTGACCTTTGACCTGAAAATCAAAAGGGGTCTTCTTCCCATTATGGACAATCATCCTATGAAGTTTGAACATTGTGGGTCAAATGGAACTTAAGTTATGCTCCGGAAACTGTTTTCACTATCAAGGTAATAGTGACCTTGAACTTTGACCTAGTGACCCCAAAATCAATAGGGGTCTTCTACCCAATATGGACAATCATCTTATGAAGTTTGAATATTGTGGGTCAAATGGAACTTAAGTTATGCTCTGGAAACTGTTTTCAATTTTAAGGTAATAGTGACCTTGACCTTTGACCTTTTGACAACAAAATGAATAGGGGTCTTCTATCCAATATGGACAATCATCCTATGAAGTTTGAATATTCGTGGGCCAAATGGAAACTTAATTATTGCTCCGGAATGTTTTCAGTAATCCAAGGTAGTAGTAGTGTCATGACCTTTGACATCGTGGACCCCCAAAATCAATAGGGTCTTCTTCCAATATAGGACAATCATCCTATCAATTTGAACAATTGTGGGTCAAATGGAACTTAAGTTATGCTCCGAAAACTTTTCAGTTCAAGTTATAGTGACCTTGAACTTTGATCTAAGTGCCCCAAAATCAATAGGGGGGGTTTCTTTTTTCCCCTTTTCCCTTACCCAAATTATGGACAATCATCCTATGAAGTTTGAATATTGATGGGTCAAATGGAACTTAAGTTATGCTCCGGAAAACTGTTTCAGTATCAAGTTAATAGTGACCTTTGACTTTTTGACCCAAAATCAAATAGGGGTCTTTTACCCAATATGGACAATCGATTCCTTTGAAAGTTTGAACATTGTGGGTAAATGGAAACTTAAGTTATGCTCTACCGAAAACTGTTTCAAGTATCAAGGTAATAGTGAGCCCGACCTTGACCATGTGACCCAAAATCCAGAGGGATCTTTTACCCATTATGACAATCATCCTATGAAGTTTGAAATATTGGTGGGCCAAATCGAACTTAAGTTATGCTCCAGAAACTGTTTTCAGTATCAAGGCAATAGTGACCTTGACCTTTTGACTTTTTGACCCTAAAATCAAATAGGGGCTTCTACCCAATATGGTATATCCTATGAAGTTTGAACATTGTGGACCAAATCGACTTAAGTTATGCTCCGGAAACCAAATTGCTAACGGACGGAAACTGTTTTCAGTTTTAAGGTAATAGTGACGTTGACCTTTGACCTCTTTGCCCCAAAATCAATAGGGTCTTCTACCCAATATGGACAATCACCCTATGAAGTTTGAACATTGTGGGCCAAATAGAACTTAAGTTATGCTCCGGAAACCAAATTGCTAACGGACGGAAAATTGCTAACGGACAGAAACTGTTTTCAGTTTTAAGGTAACAGTGACCTTGACCTTTTGATCCCAAAATCAATAGGGGTCTTCTAACCAATATGGGCAATCATCCTATGAAGTCTGAACATTGTGGGCCAAATAGAATTTAAGTTTTGCTCCGGAAACCAAATTGCTAACGGACGGACAGACAGAGGGACGC
Organism: Ruditapes philippinarum; assembly: GCF_026571515.1. Lineage (NCBI taxonomy): Eukaryota > Metazoa > Mollusca > Bivalvia > Venerida > Veneridae > Ruditapes > Ruditapes philippinarum. Next base: position 54,067 of record NW_026856710.1, read on the forward strand.
CAGGGGGTATAACATAATATGCCCTTTCGGGCATATAAAAAATGAACAAAGGGCAATAACTCCAAAATAAGGCAAGGCAGAGTAATGTTTATTTGCACTGCACTTCTGTTCAATGAGATATAAAGTTTCTTGATCATATCTCTGATAGTTTCAGAGTTATGTCCCGGTTAAAATTCAAAGTGTGAAAATGAACAAAGGGCGATAACTCCAAAATTAGACAAGGCTGTGTTTAGGTTCTTTAGTATTGCGGTTCTATCCAATGACATCTACCTACCTATAAAGTTTCATGCTGATATCTCTCATAGTTTTAGAGTTATGGGCAAAGGGCAATAACTTCAAAATAAGGCAAGGCAGAGTTATAATACTTTATCACTGCACCTCTACCCAATGAGACCTATCTACCTACAAATTTTAATGTTGATATCTCTTATAATTTTAGAGTTATGTCCCGGACAAAGTTCAAAGTGTCAAAATGAATAAAGGGCAATAACTCCAAAATTAGGCAAGACAGAGTTACAGTTCTTGTCCACTGCAAACCTACTCAATGAGATCTATCTATCTGCAAAGTTTCATGTTGATACCTCTAACAGTTTTAGAGTTATGTCCCGGACAAAGTTCAAAGTGTACAAATAAACAAAGGGAAATAATTCAAGTTTTTGTGTACTGCACACCTACTCAATGAGATCTATCTACCTACAAAGTTTCATGTTAATACCTCTTATAGTTTTAGAGTTATGTCCCGGACAAAGTTCAAAGTTTAAAAATAAACATTATAGTTTTAAAGTTATGTCCGGGACAAAGTTCAAAGTGTAAAAATAAACAAAGGGCAATAATTCAAAAATTAGGCAATGCAGAGTTATGGTTTTTGTGCACTGCACACCTACTCAATGAGATTTATCTACCTACACAGTTTTTTGTTGATACCTCTTATAGTTTTAGAGTTATGTCCCGGACAAAGTTCAAAGTGTAACAAGAGGGCCATGATGGCCCTAAAATGGCTCACCTGTATATAGGCCCCCGGGGCAGGGCCAATTTTAACCCAGGGGCTTTTATTTGAACAAACTTGGTAGACAGTCATTTGAAGATGTTTCATGATAAATATCTAAGCTCTAGCTCTAAGAAGATTTTTTAAGTTTTTACTATACATATATAGGGAAAAACAATGACCCCTCCCCCCCCCCTCTGGGCGGGCCAATTTTGTCCCCAGGGCTTTTATTTGAACAAACTTGTTAGACACTCACTAGAAGATAATTCATGCTTAATATCTAAACTCTTGCTCATTGGATTTTTTCAAAGAAGATATTTACTATATACATATAAGGAAATCAATGATCCCCGGGGCTGGGCCAATTTTAACCCCAGGGCCCTTATTTGAACAAAAATGGTAGACACCCATTAGAAGATGTTTCATGCTAAATATCTTAGCTTTAGCTCTTAATGTTTTTTTAAAGAAGATTTTTTAAGTTTTAACTATATACATAGAGGGAAAAACAATGACCCCCTGGAGCGGGGCCAATTTTGACCCCAGGGCTTTTATTTGGGCAAACTTGGTAGACACCCACTAGAAGATGTTTATGCTAAATAGCTAAGCTCTAGCTCTTTGGGTTCTTTAAAAGAAGATTTTTTAAGGTTTTACTATATGCATATAGGGAAAATCAATGACCCCCTGGGGTGTGGCCAATTTTGACCCCAGGGCTTTTATTTGAACAAACTTGGTAGACACCCATTAGAAGATGTTTCATGCTAAATATCTTAGCTCTAGCTCTTTGAGTTCTTTAACAGAAGATTTTTTAAGGTTTTAATATATGCATATATGAAAAATCAATGACCCCCTGGGGCGGGGCCAGTTTTGACCCCAGGGCTTTTATTTGAACAAACTTGGTATACACTCACTAGAAGATGTTACATGCCAAAAATCTAAGCTCTAGCTCTTTGATTTTTTTAAAGAAGATATTTAAAGTTGTTTTTTCGGTTGCCATGGCAACCAGAGTTCTGCATGGGAACAATTTTTAAAGGTGACCACCAAAGGAACATTTCTGTGAAGTTTAGATGACATTGGCCTAGTGGTTTATGGGAAGATGTAATTTAAAGTAAAAGTTTACGGACGGCCGGACGCCGGACGAAAAGCGATCACAAAAGCTCACCCTGTCACTTTGTGACAGGTGAGCTAAAAATAAACAAAGGGCATGATTCAAGTATTAGGCAAGATAGAGTTACGGTTCTTGTGCGCTGCACACCAACTCAATGAGATCTATCTACCTACAAAGTTTCATGTTGATACCTCTCATAGTTTTAGAGTTATGTCCCGGACAAAGTTCAAAGTGTAAAAATAAACAATGGGCAATAATTCAAGTATTAGGCAAGACAGCTTTACGGTTCTTGTGCACTGCACACCTACTCAATGAGATCTATCTACCTACAAAGTTTCATGTTGATACCTCTTGTTGTTTCAAAGTTATGTCCCGGACAAGAAAAGTAGACGGACGGACGTACTCACAAAATGGTACTTATGTGGACAGATGGACGGACAAGCAGGGGACTATATGCTCCCCCGAAATTTTTCAGGGAGCATAAAAATGGTCAACAATATTTCACTTTTTCAGATATCATTGAATCCATGGCACAGGTCTGTGCTAAATGAGCAAATTCAGCAGTTTCTTTTTCAGATGCTTAAGACTTTCTGCAACATTTTTATATTGGTTTTTACAAAGATTAGAATTTTATATTTAATCAAGCTTCAAGTCTACAGTTAAGCCCTACAGCTTTATTTAAGTCATTCATAGATAACAACCATTATTACAGAAAAGCCAAACTAGAACTGTGTCCAAAGGACACAGATGCCCCCACTGACAACATATACAGTCAGACTGCCCCTTTGCGAACCCCCGGTTTTTAAAAAGACCCCCGTCTTTTCAAACCCCTTTTTTTAGTACTCCCCAAGTATTTTTTCCCATATAAAAAGGTCTGAATTTAAAAAGACTCCCCGTTTTAGTGACAAACGACCTTGATTGTTTTGGGCCCAAACCCCAAAGTTTTGTCTTTATTTTAAAAAGACTTTTAAAAACCTTTTTTTATCCCTTTAAACAAAAAAGAATACCTATTTTTAAAACCCAAGGGGCCAAAATAATTTAATTCCCAAATTAAAAAAATCCCGCACTGTTTGCCAAAAACATCAATCTCAATTTTCACAAATTTGCTGTTTATAAAGGGGAAAACTGCAGGTACCAAAATGAAAGTAGCTGTTCATGGAAACAAAGATTTTAAACGAATTGTGGTAAAAGTACAAAAGGCCTGATATTGTGTTTGATTTTTTTTTTAAATTTTAGATGCCCACGGAAAGATTTTTTAGGCAGGCATTTTTTTAGTTTACCTTTTTAATGGCCTTCAATTTAATTTAATACGGGAAAAGTAACCAGAAGTTAGCTTTGGAATAAGGAACAATTTTTTTAAAATCCTGTAACCAATTTTTTTCCATGGTTTTTTTCATAAAATTATTATTCTCAAAAATTAAGTTTGTCAATATTGTAAGTTCAAATAAGCAAATTATTTATAAAGATATCACCCAGTTTAACAATATTCAATTAAATAAAGGGCCATAAAAAGGGGGTAAATTAGAACTTTATTTTCTAAATAATTCTTAAATTAAATTTTCCAATAAAACTTAATGCATACTAATTTATTGATTTTTAAAATTTAATGGTGACAAATATCCATTACATATTTTACATATTCTTTTGATGTTTGAAAATTGTTTTATTTGCATAATTAATGATAGAATAATAAAAAATATTCCACCCCAATATTTTATGTATATTAAGAAGTGATATTCTCACTTTATGCATATGTCTTTTATTTCGCAGTTCAACTTGTGTATATCTTGTTTCCTTTCAAATATCTCACATATATATATTTCTTGGCAAGATACTTAAACACCGGGTAACAATAATTAAATCACAAAACATACAGGATGTCAGTAAAGTCACACATTGGTATATTTAGACAGATTAGATGATATTTAAAATTTTAATTTTCTTTGAGACTGTATTTTAGAGGATCCCTGTAATATGCGACCTTTTTTGAAGATCCCTTGGAAAGTCACATATGACAAGTCTTAGACTGTATATGGTATATAGTGAAAAATTTAAACCAAAGGGCCCATTATTATTAAATTCTGTTAAATTTGGTCGCAGCGAAAAAATTTGCCTTCCTTAACTTAACTACACAATTTACAAATAAAGTTGTTCATCCCTGAAAGTTTAAGCAAAATTCTGCCAATCCGGCTTAAGAGGAATTTTGCTTCACAAAAATTTCTTACAATATGTATATAAGTTGAAAAAATCAACAAAAGGGCCATAAATTTTGTTAAGATTTGGTTGCAGCAAAAATTTTCCTTCATTTTCCTACCATCTACCACTTTTTAAGGTTGTTCATCCCTGAAAAGTTTAAGCAAAATCTGCCATCCGGGGTTTAAGAGGATTTGCGTTCACCAAGATTTTTGGGACGTATCAGACGCGGACGTACTTTCACGAAAATCGGTACTTGTGACTTTTCCTTTTGATCTTTTTGGCCATTTTTTTGTCACACAAGGCTTAAAAAAAGACACACAAGTAAAAACAGAAATAATAGGAATCAAAGAGAATTTACTGTTTACCCATTGTTCTCCAAGTCACAACAAGTAAACCCCTGGGTTCGTTACAGAAGACTACAAGACGGGACCGGACTGACAAGTTGCAACGCTTTATGCTCCCACTTTGTGGGGGGGGGGCAAAATAAAAAAAAAAGGTTTTCCCCCAAACAAAACATCCCATTTTTTTTTTTAGTAAATGCCCCCCTTTATTTGAAAAAAAAAAAAAAGTTTTGTGATAATTTTTAACAATCCAGTGGTATCCATTTTCAATTACATGTAGTTTGTTTAACAGAACTAGCAATATGATTGTCAAATCAAGATAGGTCTGCCCTTCACCCAACTCTAAATTTTTAAAGTTATGCACTGGACAAAGAAAAGTAACAAAGGGCAATAACTGTAATTAGTCCAAAAATCAGAGTTATGGTTCTTGTGCACGCCACTTCATCTTACTCTGCACTTGGACCATTGTATGGGAAGTTTTCTTTGAAATTCCAACCATAAATTTTTCAAGTTTTCACTTGGAGTCAAGAAAGATTTATGGCTTCTTCACTGCCCTTCCTTCTCAATAACTTGACCATTGTATTGAAATTTAAATGAATTCCCAATAATATTTCAAGTTATTCTCCGGACAAAAAAAAGTAACAAAGGGGGAATAACTCTTGAAATTAGTGCCAAGATGAAGTTATGGTTTTTGGACTGCCACTTTCCTCTCATGTGCTTGATATTTGTAATGAAGTTGTATTGAATTCCAAAACCATTTATTCTTTTCTCAAATTTTTATCTCCGTACAAACAATAGGGCCATGATTCCCTGGGTCTCTCACCTGTTATAGGGCCCCCCCCCCCCCACTCCCCAACGTTGCAGAAGCCATTTTTAACCAAGGGCTTTTATTTTCACAAACTTTTTTTTGTAGAACCCCCATAAAAGATGTTTTATCTAAAAACATTTAAGTTCTAGCTCATTGGGGCTTTTAAAAGAAGATTTTTTTTAGTTTTTACTATAACCAATATTTTTAAAAAACAATGACACACCCTGGGGCCGGCCAGGTTTTTGACCCCAGGGTTTTATTTTGAACAAACTTTTTGTAGACACTAACTTAAAAAATTTTTCATGCTTTAATATTCTAAACTCTAGCTAATTTGGGGTTTTTCAAAGAAATTTAAAGTTTTTTGCCTAAACACATTATTAAAGAAAAATCAATGAAAAACCCGGAGGCGGGGCAAATTTTCAACCCTGGCTTATTTTGAACAAACTTGGTAGACACCTATTAGAAATGTTGAGCTCAATAATCTGACCATTAGCTCTTTTGAGTTCTTTTTAAAAGAAGATTTTTTAAGTTTTTACTTATATGCAATAGTGGAAAATCAATGACCCCCCGGGGCGGGGCCAATTTTTCAACCCCAGGGCTTTTTTTTGAACAAACTTTGGTAAGAACCCACTAAAGGAATGTTTATGCCTAAATTATCTTAGTTCTAGCTCTTTGGGGTTCTTTTAAAAGAAAGATTTTTTCAAGTTTTTACTATATGCATAAGGGGAAAATCAAATGACCCCCCCGGGGGCGGGGCCAAAATTTTGACCCCAGGGCTTTTATTTGAACAAACTTGGTAGACACCACTAGAAGATGTTTCATGCCCCAAATATCTAAGCTCTAGCTGTTTGAGTCCTTTAAAAGAAAGATTTTTAAAGTTTTTACTAATATGATTATAGGGAAAATCAATGAAACCCCCGGGGCGGGGCCAAATCTTTTCACCCCAAAAGGCTTTTATTTGAACAAACTTTGTAGACACCCATAAGTAGAACATGTTTCATCAAATATTTAGCTCTTAAGCTTTTTGGGTTCTTTAAAAAAAAGATTTTTTTAAAGTTTTTACTTATGCAATAGGGTAAAATCAATGAAACCCCGGGGCGGGGCCAAATTTTGACCCAAAGGGCTTTTATTTTTGAACAAAATTGGTAACACTCCTAAAAATGTTCATTGCCAAATATCTAAGCCTAGCTCTTTGATTCTTTAAAAGAAGTTTTTTTAAGTTTTTTACTATAGCAATTATAGGGAAAATCAATGACCCCCGGGGCGGGGCCAATTTTGCACCCCAGGGCTTTTATTTTGAACAAATTTTTTAGAACTCAACAATTTAGGGAAATGTTTCATGCTAAAATATCTTAGCTCTAGCTCTTTTGGGGTTCTTTTAAAACAAGATTTTTTAAGTTTTTACTTATTTATATAGGGAAAAATCAATGACCCCCCGGGGCGGGGCTCAATTTTGACCCCAGGGGCTTTTATTTGAAACAAACTTTGTAGGACACTCACTAAATATGTTTCATCCAAAATCTAATTTATGGTTTTTTTAAAAAGAAGATATTTTAAAGTTTTTTCTTTTCGGTTGCCAGGACAACAATAGTTTTGCATGAATTAAATTCTTTGAACAATTTTTAAAGGTGACCACCAAAGGAACATTCCTGTAAGTTTTGGATGAAATTTTGGCTTAGTGTTTATAGGAGATGTCATTTAAAGTAAAAGTTTACGGACGGACGCCGGGAACGACGGACGACGGACGGACGCCGGACGAAAAGCGATCACAAAAGCTCACCCTGTCACTTTGTACAGGTGAGCCTAAAAAAGCAAGGAAAAGTAACAAAGGGCAAAACTTATGTAATTACTTTTAGAAGAGTTATGGTTCTTTTGCCTTCCTCTTTTGTGCTTGACCATTGTAGAAGTTGTTTTGAATTCCAACCAGTTTTTCAAGTTATGCCCGGACAAGGAAAAGAAACAAAGGCAATAACTCTGTAACTTAATTAAGATGAAGTTATTTTTTGCGCACTGCACTTCCTTATCCAATCTGTGTGACCCTTGTAGAATTGTATTGAATTTTCCAACTTAGTCTTCAAGCTTTGGGGTAAATAAAATTACCATATGTCATGCAAACCAACCCTCCTTCAAGGTCAAGGTCACACTTAGAGGTCAAAAAGGTTAATAAAAAATCTGTTATTAATGTATATTTTGTGTCTTTCCCTGAATTTCTCATACTCCATCAGGGATTTTGAAAAATACTTGGCACAAAATATCACAATGATAATATGATTGTCATGCACACACCTTTTTCCTACCCTTCTGCGTCAAGGCCAACTTATAGGTCCAAGATTACTGCTGTTCATAGGGTATATCTTTGTGTCCAGTCCGAATTCTCTTCATCCCCCACATCAAGCGGCGGAATTTCAAAATACTTTGCACAAAAGACACAATAATAAGAACGCGTAGTCAGCCCAAAAATGGGTCCCTCCTCCCAAGGTCACACTTAAGGGAAAGATTAACATAATCTGTTATGGAATATCTTTGTCCCATCTATAACTTCTTCATAGTCAAAAGGATTTTGAAAAACTTTACACTTCATATTATAAAATTTAACGATATTCTGCACAACACCTGCCCATACCTCAAGTTCAAAGTCACACTTAGAGGTCAAAGCTACATGATAGTTTTAAACTCTGTGTTTCATTTTTTCTTTAATAAATTTATTGTTGATTTGAGATCTAGCATTGATCATACCTATTTTGGACTGAAAGTCTCAAAATCTATACCTCAATCTTTTTGAAACAAAATTTGTAACAGAGTTACCACGTCCCCGCCTCGGGGAAGTTTTTATGAAGCAATAAAATTGTCTATTTCAAAAGATTGAGTAGGACTCTCTCAGGACTGTTTCATCCAAAATTATAATAAATGCTTTATCTGCAAATGCAGAAACATGAATTTAAAAAGAAATACTAGTAAAAATGTAACACGAATGTAAAAATTCTATCATGTTACCTTTTATCTCTTCT